>NW_008628855.1:24723-39156 GCF_000691845.1 Merops nubicus
TGCTTGTTTGTTCTCACTCTCTTTTAAAACAATCAGACTTTAGTTTTGTGTGGGGTTTTTAAAAGCTACTGTGATACAAAAACCACAGATGCATAAAACAGCTGTTAAATTATTACTTGGGTGTTGTTTTGTTCATAAGGAAATTTTAAATTGAACTGAGGTTGCAGAGAATGGCTTTTGGTTACAATGGTAAGGGTGTAATTTATGATGAAGAAAATGAGTAAAAGGTCAATCATGATCTGTTACGTGTATTCTTGCACATATTGTCAGCTGTACTTAAACAATAATTAAAAATGTTAGATGATAATGCTACTTTTCTTTCCTAATACAGCCGGAGGAAACATCTCTTTTCTCGTGATAGACTTAAACTTTTTCTGAAACAACACTGTGAACCACATGACGGAGTTATTAAAACTAAGGTAAATAAGGAGGAATCATTTGTGGGATAGAATATTGACCTTACTTAGTTGTGTTGGTTTTTTTTTTTTTATCTTCTTTACTAGCTGCTCAGAACTTCTTTTTTAAACTACATCAAGTTGAACTTTTTATACATATAATGTATTCAGTTAGTATATGACTTCTGCAAAACAAAAGGATGAATACTACCTTTTTTCCTGTAAAATCGGGGTTTTGTTAGCATTTGCTTGTGAACAAGGTGGTTGTTTTTCTGTACGTGAAGCAGAATTTAATCTTCTAATTTCTTCTTTAGTTACCAGTTTAGACAAGTCCCCAAAATAAGAGTGGGAGCTTTTACCTAGAAAAATGTTATTTACTGAAACAATATATTTTTGTTTAGTCTAAGAAATGAGTTGTTTTCATTCTTGGAAGTATGCAGCTGGTATTTCTAAGTCAAATAAAAATGAACTATTTCTGTTTTGGTACAGTAAGCTAATATTTTTCTGTTGTCATATTTTTAGCTGGAGAGTATTTTATTGTAGGTAGAATTTAATGAGACAGAGTGGATTCAGTTCTTCAGTGAGATGGAAGTACCAAAGAGTTCAGGTGACTGGAATGAGCTTTTGATGAGGCTTTAGATGTTAAAGATGTTAAGATGCATATTTTTGTCATCTTATGTGAAGATACATGATGATACTTAGTACAGGTTCAGACTGAAGTTCACATTTTAGTCCACACAAGATGACTGTAGGAATTTCTTTTCCTTGTGCTCAAGGAATTGAGCAGCTTTTCCCATACTTGCCAGGTAGGCAGCAATTGCCCTTGCCTTGCTTGCTGTGCCACAGGAGATCCTGGACTCTTGCTGCATATTGCAGCCTTGACCCTGAAAGCCTTCTTATCTTCATCTTTTTAGGAAGTAGCAAGCTTGTTTATTATGTCTTGTATTTTTTATGTTTTAAAGAGGAATCTTCATACAGCTGTTTAACTGCTTCTTCAATACCGGAAGGCTCTGAGAGATTAGAGAATCAGAGTCTAGCCTCTGAAAGCAGTGGAAAATTAAGGCAACTGATCTGATTTTTTTTTTTTTTAATAACTTGGCAACGTTAAGTCCATCATTTTTAACGAAATGTAAATAGAAAAAAAATAGAACTGAAAGGCATAAACCACCTCCTTCCTTGGGCTTGTTAGTGGTCCTGTTGTCCTTGATGTGATACAGTGTGCTGGGTCTAGTGATCTATTACCAATGCTTTCTGGTGCCTCAGGAGAATTTTTACATTCTGTATATGTGTGCATTTGTTATCTTCTCTTTATTTGGGCTTTTTGTGGAATGCCTTCTTGCTGATTGCCTTGCATTTCAGCAGTTATGCAAATATGTCCTACTTGGAGTGTCTCCGTTGTATCCTCAAACGTATTGCTTGAAAAGGGCAGGCCACCTGACGTCACCAGGTTGAGAAAGCTGACTTGAAAAGAAACTTTGACAATTCAGAATGAGAGAAGTCATAAAATTTCTCCTTCTCCAGAAATATTTAAGTATGATAGAGTATTATGTG
Source organism: Merops nubicus (assembly GCF_000691845.1). Taxonomy (NCBI): domain Eukaryota; kingdom Metazoa; phylum Chordata; class Aves; order Coraciiformes; family Meropidae; genus Merops; species Merops nubicus. The sequence continues at coordinate 26,670 of NW_008628855.1, forward strand.
ATTCTTCAGTAAATTAATTTTCCAACTTTCTGTGTCAGAAGTCATTCTCAACACATTGCAGTAACTTGCTAGGAAGACTACATCCAGCTGTGTTTGCTAAAAGGCACCTAAAGAAATAAAACCTTACCAAATGAGGCCAAACTCTATTTTCAGGTGTTTGCTGCAGGCATTAATACACTTGGTAGTATTTCTCATACAAACGTAGCCAGTTGTGAATCTAGATACTTTTACTGCCTTTTTTTTTGTGTGTGTGAATTAATGATTCATTAATTAGCTTATTTTTATTAAAAGGTAATAATTTCACAATGAATATCTTTCATCTTTCTTACTAAGGAAACATCAATTGCAAAATATAATCTAGCAGAACAAAGTTTTTCCTACTTCTTTCCGGATGATCCACCCACATTTATCTTCAGTCCTGCAAGCAGGCGGCGAGGGAGACCTCCAAAGATGGCGTGTACTAGTCTTGTAAGTAATAACAATTTTCATTCCAGATGAAAACACATCAGCGTATTCTTTATCTGCTTCCATTTTCTCTGGACTTTCAGAATAGTTAGAATGGGAGGTTGATATTGTGCTTTCATTTCTTTGAGGGTGAATTGGGTTATATTGCATAATTGCTATTAAAGTAGATTGCTTTATAGTTAAGCTGGTAAAAGAGACCAAAACTAATACATTATCACCTTAATTTTATCTTTCTTATTTCTGAGATCCCACCAAGAAACTACCTTTTCAGTGTGTTGTGAAGGCTCAGAGTACTTGTCCCTTCTGGGAATGATTAATAAATAATTTGGTGAAAAAATTTAATTTTTACTCTTTGATAGAATTATGTCACTTGCCCTCAGATACAGTTGTGCTACTTGTTGAGCCATAGTTGAGCTTAGTGCTCTAAACTACTCTATTTAAAAAGAAAGCTGGAAGAAAAAGTTCTGGGGTTTCTTCCTTTCTGTTCCCCCTCCCCCAGTACTATTAGGTAGCATCTTTGAGTACTTAGTGTGTCTGTGGGAAACTCTCTTCAGTTTTCCAAATCGAAAAATTTGGAATATCTGTTGCTGTTTTTTTCACTGTAGATACCATGTTCTCCTTTTCTTTTTTTTCTCTACTCCCCTTGTGAATTCTTGTTCAGGAGGATGGGATCCCTGCTAAACAAAATACTCAAGGAAATAAAAGTAAAGTAGCAAGGGAAAAGACAAGGTTCCAGAAGCAAAAAGAAGATATGCAGGCCATGGGTAAGTTGAGGCTTAGTCCTTTGACTAGTAGAACCAGTTTTTACAGGCCTGAGTGCAAGCCATAATTTGAAAATTTTGGGGGTTGTACCTTTCAAAGTGGAAACATAGTAAGAATGCGCTGCCACAGCACTGCTGCAGAGTTCTTTCAGTGGTTAGACTGGTTGTTTCCAGAATTGATTTCTTTATTTAATTTTAATAAGCTGGGGATATGTGGGATGCTTCTGGTCCAGTTGTGTTTATTCCTATCTCAGACAAATAAAGAGCAAACTACATTTTTGCAGAAATTTGGACTGTGAAGTCAGGTATAAATTTTACCAGCTGAAGGTATGAGAGAACATTAACATTTAGCACAAATCAATCTGTTGTTTGAGGAGAGATCTGTAAATGGAAAAACTACCTCAAAAAGTGCAATGCTTTCTAAACCTGTAATATAATCCTTGAGGAACTCTTGAGTTTTTCTGAAGATGTCTGTGTGTAGCTATCTAAGATACGTCTATGCAAGATTACTTACAGTATGTTTACAAACTTTTCTAATGAAAAAAGCACAAATCACTTAAGATATTTTTATTTTGGACCAATTAAATTATTTTTGGCTTAATTTTGAACTGTTCTTGAAGTATTTAAACTTGATTTCAAATGAGGTAAGGGGACCTGCATGCCTTTTGTATGGGTTTAACTAGGAAAACTCATATGTCTTCTTGAAGTGACAAAGCTCAGACACGGAGGTGTTCTGGTTTCTAAGCACCGATGTCCTTCCAACGGAAAGGCTTTCATCTGTGGAAATACTTCAGTGAACTTCTGGTTTCTACCTCTCATTTCCATTATCATGGAATGTTTTGGGATGGCAGGGACGTCTGGAAATCAGTCCAACGTGTGCATTAAGAACTGCAAAGTTGTCTGACGTTGTTCAGGGCCCTTACTTCATAGGAGATAGGAGCACGAGGGTTTAAAGGGCTCCATTAATGTTGTGTGTCACTTCTTTGCACAACTAACATCTGTTTATGTGCTTGAAAAGACAGCACAGAACAAGGCAATAGCTGATCAACACCAAAGCTGCTTCCTTTCTTGTGTGGCAGTAACTGCAGCTTCTAGAAGGCTAGTTAAGACCTTCTGGGTTAATTTTGTCTTTATCTGATTGCATCCAAAACCCCCACACCCTTTAAACATACAGCTTCGAACAGTGAAAGAGCATTCAGCCTTGTTGTATAACACAGAGATCCAAATGTATCCTTCTGCCACCTCACTCGAAAGCTGTCACAACATGTCAATATTCAGACTAGAACTTCCTGTTCTTTGTCAAGGGCACAATGATGGTGAATGCATCAGATAGTAATAATTTTTTTAAAATACTGTAGTGTCATACTTTTTCTGTGTTCAATTTTGGCCCATGATTATAAACTTTTTTTTAAAAGATGCAGTTCTTTAATTTGAAACTGGCCACGCATTATACTTGTTGTTTGAAAAGTATGATCCTGTCCATCCAATAAGCTTAAAAATAGACTTTTAAATATAGTATATTAATGTAATTGAATGTTAATCTAAACATTTTACGTGTAAATAATGTTTAATTGGAATGGCAATTACTGACATTCATGAAGTCTCTTATAAAGAGCTCATATAGTACTTTACTAATGATGTGAAAAGGGAGCGAAATACCAAGTACCTTGAAAAATCAACCTTCTCAGTATATAGAAGACCATGGGAGATCAGCTTCACCACTTCTGTTTGCTGGGTGAGAGACACTGAGAGTATGTGTAGTATCTGTAAAAGCAATCTAGCCTGTTCTCAGGATTTTGTAGGAAAATAATCAGAAAAATAATAAAGAAATTTGTAGCATACACTTGGTAATGGAAGTAAGGGTCTTTTTAAATTTTCTTCACTTACGGTTCTTTCTGTGCTGTTTATTCAATTAAAATGGTAAGCTTCCTGGCTCCCTTTTATTTGTTAGCCTGTGTGTGGTTTGACAGACACTATGGGCCCACAGAAAGTGGAAATTTGAATCCTGCTATTATTCTACAGACAATACAAAGAAATCTGTATCTCCTCAAGCAATAACATTTATTATTTGAAGTTCAGCTTACTGTGTAAGAAGCAAAACTTGGGGGGGAAGAAAATAAATACTAAGTAGGTTTTAAATGTATTGATTTTTCAGTAATTCAATAATAATTAAATATTTAAAGATCACTTGTTTAAAGGTTTTTTTTCTTTTACTATGACAAATTTCATGGCTACGTGCCACATCTAGTTGGGACATGCTTTTATTAAGCAGCCATTATGAAATATTTTGCTGTAATTATGTGCAGTTGGAATTGGTTCTCATCTTTGTCTCACTTGTTTAGAATACAATAAACAAGTAATAAACTTAAATTTCTGTTTTTATGAGTATATGTGACTTTAATAAAGTGATGACAACCTTGTAAAACATGTATAGTACTTGGGCTTAAAATTCTGATTCTCTAAAGAACTTTCAAGTGATTGAATTTCTGGTTGGCATAGGAACAATTCAGTCTTCATAACAATATCTTTTTTATATGGTAATTATAAATAGATAAGTTTATATAGCACAGTTAAATTATCATTTTATAAAAGAAAAAGTAACTTTGGTTTGCTTGGGTTTTTCCTTTTATAGCTTTTGAAAAAGCTAAATTAAAACAAGAGAAGGCAAATGCTATAGAAGCTAAGAAAAAAGAGAAAGAAGATAAGGAAAAAAAGAGAGAAGAATTAAAGAAGATTGTGGAAGAAGAAAGGATGAAGAGGAAAGAAGAGAAAGAGAGACTCAAAATAGAAAAGGAAAAAGTAATGCATTTGCAGTTCATGTGTTTTAGTATAATGGCTTTCTAGTTCACTTGTTCCTTAGTTGCTGTGTGCTTCAAGTTATTTTCCAGTAACCCTTTTCACTTCATAGAAATGCGCTTTAGAAGAAGAGGCAGTTATATGATTATGGATTTGTATTTCTGGATAACATTCTTTATAATTTTAGTCCCCAAAAAGTTGACTTTAAACTTCGTAAATAATGTAGTGGGATGTTTCTTCTTTTCAATAATGCATCACAGTATTTGCTTGTCTCTACCTAAGTGTTAAAGGCACTGTACTGCATCAGGTTCACAGCATATTGAATGGTTGTGAGTTTCCTTTTGATTTCTCCTTGGATGGAAATTGCTAAATAACTTTTTGTCACTTTGAATGTGAAGAAATTTTATATTCCACTGTATTTTACCACAGCCATGTCAGGTTTCGATTCTAATGGTCTTTTTCTGTGTCATCTTTTCATAAATATTCTTATTTTTAAATATTTTTTCCTCAGCTACTTCCATTTAAAAACAACCAACCAACAACAAAAAAGAACACAACAAAGCCTCATATCCAACAAAGTATCACCACAGTTTGCTTCTAAATATTTTTGCCAATATCTTGTTATACAAACCAGAAAGTATTAGGTTATTTAATTTTAATTAAATATGGCCTTTGTTTTATTTTTCAGCATGATTGAAATAGTAAGTGGTGCAGTTATTTAATCTATAATGTGGTGATCTGTCCATGTTTTACATACATTTGTGGCTCTTTCTTTCAGGAAAGAGAGAAGCTGCGTGAAGAAAAAAGAAAATATGTGGAATATCTGAAACAGTGGAGTAAGCCTAGAGAAGATATGGAATGTGATGATCTTAAGGTATGATTGAATTTGGAATAGCTCATGCTCATGCTTGATAAGAGTCCTCAAGCTATACAGGGCCGCCAAAGTAGATTCCTTAATGCAGAGGCAGACCTAGATCTGAGCTGAATGCTAGAGGTTGTGAATCACCTGTAATATTTCCTGGTGGGGGTTCTAATAGGATCATCTGCATTTTCACCCTCTGGAAAAACTTTACAGGCTTTTCTCAGTCGTAACGTGGAACAGATGTATTTTTAAAGCACTGATCTTATTGAGTGGAGGCTATTAAGTATGTTTGACTTTTCTGTTAAATATACAATATAAGCTCACCTAGAATAAACCCGAGTTACTTAAAAGATTTTAATTACGAAGAACCGGAATTTTTGGCTGCAAAAGGTAGAAAAAATGTTAACTGGTTGTTCCCTGTGGCATTCTTTTGATTTAAACTCTAGCAGTATCCTTGCTTAACTAGCTTCTTTCAGGATGATCCTGGAAACCTATAGAAAGTAACAAGAATTTACCTCCCAAAGAACTTAATGTTCTAAACAAGAATATAGTATGGCTGTACTTAACAGAATATTGTCTAGTATTAACGTTAATCACAATGAAGTGTAGACAAGTTTTGTGAGAGGATGGCAAAAGCAGGCAAAACTGTCAGAAACACAAGGATGGGAATTTGAGATAGACAGGGAAACAGGACAGAAGTGCAGAGAGGACGAGGGAATGGAAGAGCATGTTAAATGAATTGAAGTGATAGCACTGGTTGGGAGGAGTACGAGAGTTGAATGGATTTGCAAGGAGAGCTGTATAGGCCCTTGAAGGTGAGAGTGAAAACTCTGAGCTGTGCATAGAAAGGGAGAAGAAACTGAAGAAAGGGATGAGCATTGTTAAAATGAGAGGAGCCTATGCAAAACAGTGCTGCTCTGTTTCAGTTGGGAAGGAAAAAGGGAGGAGTGGGAAAGCAATATTGTTACTACAGTGAAAACTGACAAAAATATGAATTTAGATGAGGAAACAAGAAGAAAGACCCACACATAGACTGCTTTTAAAAAAATACCTTTCTCAGGAAATGTTTGAGATGTATTACTGTGTTCTGTAAACATAGTATTTGATATTTTTTTTGTCAATACTTGCGATCTACCACCTTGTGGAAAGGAGGAGTCACCCTTCTAGAAATTGTTTGATTTTGTCTTCTAAGAAACACTAAGTGAAGACAAATCTCAAGGACTTATTATTGTTCACTTATTAATGAAAGTAAAACTGTTAGACACTGCAATTTGTGATTTGGAGATGATGTCTCCTAAGTGGTCCTGTTATGTGGTTACATCAGCTCCCTTTAAAATGTCTTCAGCTCTTATAACTGCCTTACCGCTGCAAAAACCCAAATACCAGTCATTAGACATGATCTTGCATATCCTAGTATAAGATGGGTGTGTTTTGGCGTGAATGTGTTGGGGTTTTGTTTGCTTGTCTTTGAAAGCAGTACTGAGTAGCTTTTTAAGAATACATTTGCTTTTTGCTTGTCTGGACAGTTCCAGCAAACTTAAATTCAAAACTCTTGTGAAACAATACAGACTTCAAGGAAAATCTTAGCAGCCAGTGTTCTTCACTTGTAGTGGATTTGAGTTCTTTTAAGCAAAGATAAAAAATCATTCAACTTCATGAACGTAAATCAACTTTTATCTAAAAATATTTACATCCAAGTTGCATGCTGTTTGGTTTTTAAAGCTAGCACTACCACGGATGTTGTGATAATTGCTGGCGTCTTGCAGAACTATTTTCAGTGAAACATAAAGAAATCCAACATACATGCTCCACAGAATCACGGATGGGTTTCAGTCGCTTGTGTATTCTGCAGAAACCAAAAATGATATTAAGTTGTCCCATTTGGATTGCAGGAGCTTCCTGTTCCAATGCCAGTGAAGACGAGACTTCCTCCTGAGATCTTTGGTGATGCTCTGATGGTTTTGGAGTTTTTGTATGCCTTTGGGGAACTTTTTGATCTTCAAGATGAATTTCCTGAAGGAGTGACTTTAGGCAAGTTGTTGTTTATGTGGCAAGGCGCCCCAATTTTGGGGTATCCTTTCTGCTACGAAACATCTTAAGCGCACTCAAGTACCACTGCTACAGAATTTTCCATGCAGCTTTAATATGTTGGTACTTACGTGTGCGTGTCAATCCAGTTTTCTCTTCGCAGTCAACTTCAACAGTGTTTATAAAACACAATTAATTTCAATGTAGAAGCTGTTAATTACTTATTAATATGTCTACTTGTACTTTACTCTTGCAGCTTTATGTTAAGAAAAAAAATGTTGTTTTGTCAGCACTCTAACTGCATCATTGTAGAAATATTTGCAGTAAACTGTGGAAAAGTAACTTCATTACTGAAGGAAAAAAATAAATGTTTTCATTCTACAGTACATAATTGTTTTCCAACTTTGCGGCAAAAGTGACGCTTCTTAAACTTTATTCACAGAAGTTTTAGAGGAAGCTCTTGTAGGAAATGACACTGAAGGCCCACTATGTGAATTGCTGTTTTTCTTCCTGACTGCCATCTTTCAGGCAATGGCCGAAGAGGAAGAGGAAGTGGCCAAAGATCAAATAGCTGATGCTGAGACCAAAGGTCAGATCTTAATTTTACTGCTGAAAAACTGAAAATCCGCTGCAATTAACTTTAAACTGCATGATTTATGGCATTCCTTTGTTTAATCTTGTCTTATTATGCATGGATATTGTATGTAAATGGAATTGTTTTTTCTCTTTCTCTGAGATTAAACCTTTAAACTGGGTGTGGAGGGTGGAGTCTGGGGAGAACAGAGAAAAAGCAAGCTCATTGTTACTATGATTGTATCCAGCAAAGCATAATAAGCTTTTAACAGCACTGCTTGTGTTTTGGAGGTGAGGCAAACTTGTCTTCACCTTCCACCTTTTCCTTCAGCACTATAAGATGTTTCTCCTGAGGGTCAGGGAACAAGGCATTTCCCTAAATCTTCTCCAAGATCTTTACCTGTAGCTGTTAAAGAACGAGAGAGAAAAAAAAAAAAATCCTGGACCTAACTAGTTTAAATACTAAATCTCCCCAGCACAACTATAATGGAGAATTCAATATTCGTTGTCCTTCAAGATTTAGACACATACATCCACAACTCCTAGATGCTACCATGTCTCTGTGTTTTTCTAGTAAAAGATCTCACAGTCACTCTGTCTCTAGTCTTCACTCTAAGGCTGAAGTTGCCCATGTTCTCAGAGGTATTTGTGATTAGAAAGAGGTGCAGGCTTTGTTCCACATTTACGTGGTCCTGTGTTTATGGACTGCCAAATTTGCTGACTAGTTAAATGAGAAGCTCTGACCCTGCCTGTTAATCTTCATTTCACTAGAAGTAGATAGGAACAGATAGAGCACTCCTTGCTTGAGGTCAGCTGAATCATGTGGTTCCCCCATATTACAGATGCTTGAGCTACAGGAAGGTTCCCTTAATTGCCGCCTTGAAGACTACGTGTATTCTCATGCTTAAAAATTTATGTCCAATCTATAAAATGTCTCTGTATAAAACATGGGCACTGTCTTCAGCAATAGCGCCTGCTCTTGTTAATTGAATAGAGTTACAGATTTTATATGGTCTTACCAGATTTAGACTATATTTTAATTACTGTTGAATTTAGCAATGAAACGGTATATCTTAACTGCTGAGAGTATTGCTTGGGCAATAAAGGCAAGGATTCCATTATCAGGTAATCATAGAATAGTTGATTAGATTGTTTAATATTCATGGACGGGTCAGAAAAAAATACAAATTTAATATTTTGACTGTATGGGGATGGCAACTGCAACAATGTGCTGTTCTGCTTCTGGTTTTGTAGAGCTGTGGGCAGGGCACTTTATCTTTCACTTGCCTTTGAAATTCCACTTGTCACGCTTGTTTAGACATCTTTCCCATAAAAGAAGTACTTTTTCTCAGCTTTATAATTCTAACCAACCTAGTAGTAGTCAGCATGTTTGGTCACTTAAATTCTATACAGGCAGTAGAAAACACCGTGGCTGTGGGGTTTTCATGTGTACAGTACTTTCTTAAACCCTGTTATTCAGGAGTCAGAGGGGAGGTGCAGAGGTTGTTAATTTTGAAATGTCTGCGTGACAGTTTTCAAAGATCTGTTGTGTACTTGCTTTTCATGTTGTCTTAGTTTGGATTTGTGGCTCTTTATTGACTTGGTGATTTTGTAAGTGCTTAATGATTTGGACTTGAATAAAGTGAAATTGTGAAATGGCATACAAAGCTGAAAAAATTCTGGCAGCCCTCTGGAGAAATACCTGTAAGTGCGAAGGAAATGGGAATTTTGCTGTTTCTCCCTTTCCCTGCCCTGCTTTCCTGGTCAGTTTGCCGATGTGTTACGCTGCTTATTAAGTGCAGATGCTTGTTTTGGTGAAATATGGCTTCTTGGTAATGCCTTAGTAATCGTATTTGTGCAGAACAGTGAGGCTGTGTCTAAGTTACAGATCAGAAATGTACAGTGAATGGCGATGACCAGAATCAAAATGTCAGAGTTTGGATGGTCTTTGCTGCAAAGAAAATGATGATAGGAAATAACAGTTCATTTGAGGGAACAAAATACAGGTGTTCTTGCACTGTTGATTTTGCTTTCAAGTGTGTTTGTGCCTTGCTGCCGTTTGTTGCCATTGTGCATGTTTTGTGCATTGGGCTTGCTTTAACAGCTGCTATGTAGGGAGAACAGCATATAGCATGTGGTGCATGTCCTTAGCTTTTAGTTGGATTGTTTGTTGCATTTTAAGATGTGTAAATTTTAATTTGGATGTTGAATTGAGTTCTGAGTGCATTGATGCTTTTGTAAATATTGGCCCTCTTTTTGCTTTGCCTGCAACTTTTGAAAAACGGCTTGCTTTCCTCCCCTCCGCAGTACAAGTTTTAATTTTTCACTAGAATAAAGTGTTTATTTCCTTAAAGATTTAACAGAGGCTTTGGATGAAGATGCAGACCCCACAAAATCTGCACTGTCTGCAGTTGCAACTTTGGCAGCTGCATGGCCCCAGTTACATCAGGGTATGTGTGGGTTTCACTTCTTGTTTTGTTACTGTTCTTATTTTGCTCTGTATTTTTAAGCACATTCTTAATACTTGTATACATTTAAATGTCTAGTTAAAATAACTGTTCATTCTTCTCAACTGTAGGGTGCAATTTGAAAAACTTGGATCTTGATAGCTGCACTCTTTCTGAGATTCTCAGACTTCATATTCTAGCGTCAGGCGCTGATGTAACATCAGCCAATGCAAAATACCGTTATCAGAAGCGAGGAGGGTTCGATGCTACCGATGATGCTTGCATGGAGCTGAGATTAAGTAATCCTGGTCTCTTGAAGAAACTGTCAAGTACCTCAGTGTATGATTTATTGCCAGGTAATAAAAGTCAATAAATGTTGGAGATTGTTAGATTGCTTACCAAGTGATCAGTTTTGTAACCACTTCAGATCAATAATGGTCAACATTTACTGTATCATAGAATAATTTGGCTTGGAAAGGACCTCTGCAGGTCACTTAAACCAACAGCCAGCCTCCACAAGCAGGTCCCACCAGATCACAGATGGAAGAGCTAGGCAGTCTCATTGCTTCTGAGTGGCCTTTTTAAATCCCACTTTAAAAAATGTTAGTTGTACTTGCAGAGGAGGATCTCTCTGGGAGGAACATCTGAGTGCGTGATTCAGCCTTTGCTTTTTATTGCTGTTCTGGTTTGGGTTTTTTGTTTGTTACTTAAGTGGTTTTGTTTTGGTTTTTTCCCTCCATTTCTGTCTACTGTTCCTTACCTCTGTTTTGAAGACAATACTGCAATTTAGTTTTTTTGGTTCTAAAAGTTAATAAATTAAAATTAATAAGTAAAAATTAAAATTTACTTTCAAAATAATAAAATACATTTTAATACATCAAAGGCTTGCATTTTTGAGCAAGACAGATATTTTGGGAAAAGCCTCTGCAAGTGCAGCTGGTGCACAACAAAAGTTTGATTGTGCTTTTTCTCGAGTGGGAACCGATCTTCAGCCTGGAGTGTGTAGGACTTATTTATCAATTGTATAGTGAAATATAAAAAGTGGTGTGTATTTTATTAGGAGAAAAGATGAAGATCCTTCATGCCCTCTGTGGGAAACTTCTGACCCTCGTCTCCACACGAGATTTTATTGAGGACTCTGTTGATGTGTTACGACAGGCAAAACAGGAGTTCAGAGAATTAAAGGCAGAACAGCATCGCAAAGAGCGAGAGGCAGCAGCAGCAAGGTAATACTAGGATACAGAAAGCTAATTTTTGTTACTACAGGTTAGATTAATTCTTCTGTTGGAAAAGGTGTGTGAGAAGTAACAGTAGTGTTTGTGTCTTACACTGGTTTCTTGAGACCCGAGACAGGAGTGAAACATTGCGAAGCATTGTCTTTCCCACATCACTGTTGTTTTCAGACGATGCTGTAGTAGAAGAGAAAAAAGATTTGCCAGATCAGACATAAGATTAATTGCAACTGGTTTTCTGTTCTTCTTACTATTAGGATACGTAAGAGAAAAGAAGAAAGGCTGAAAGAACAGGAGTTAAAAATGAAAGAGAAACAAGAAAAGCTGAAAGAAGAGGAGCAAAGAAATCCTGCTGTAGAAGTAGCTGTTGGGTATGATACCTAGTATTGTTGTGATATGTATGATACAGCACTCTTCAGTTTTGGGGTCAGACCTTAGCTATTTAGTGTTCATTGTCTTGATCATGCAAAAAGTATCTTTTAACTTAAATATGTATCCCTTAATATTGATTTTAGTTTTATTTCTGGTGTTCTAGAATTGCTTTATGAAAGTGATTTTGTTTTAAAAAGCAATTTTAATTCTGTTGAAAGCTTGACAGTTTTACTTACTGACATGAGAAACTTGCAAAATCTAATCTGAGTTTTTTGCATTATTTTTTGTCTTGCATTGATTTTATATCAATGAATATATGCTTAATAGTCTGTTATAGTTTGTTTTCTCATTTAAGGAATTGGTCCGATGGATAATACTGACTTCACATAAGTTTATGAATCCCCTTTTAATAGCATTTTTTTAAAAGATGCTGTGCTATCTCAGGTGATTTCCATAAAACCAAGTTTTTTTATTCTATTAATAAAACTGTATGGTTTCAGGTGGTAAAACTCATGCACAGGCAGCTGTATATAATTCCAGAAAAAAAAAAAAGCAGTGTCTATACAACACTTTATCTTTACCTGCTTGAGGAAGGGAGTTAGTTAAATAAATCTTCTTGTAAAAGGTGAGCATGGGCCAAGGAGAGATTTGCTATGTTTTTTAAACTATAATTGAAAAAATAAATTTAAATAAATACTATCTGGTAATGGTTGCTTGTAGTTCCATAGGTTTTTAATTAAGTTGCTAGATGAAAGAAAGGATGTGTAATAAGCATTTTATAAAATTATATACATTTTGATGAGGAAACAGGTTTTAGTCGGGGGGGAGGAAACAAACAAAAAATCCCCCAAAAAAACCAAACCAAACACCATCACAAACCAACAATTCAGGTCAGTAGAACCACATGAAGCTGTCTCCCCAGAGGATCTGATTATAATAACAGTATTCACT
>NW_008628855.1:39167-40511 GCF_000691845.1 Merops nubicus
GCTCTCTTTCCTTTGAAAAGCAAAGGGCATGTTTTAATCTTTTAATAAGGAACTTTCCATGTAGAGTTCAGTGGGTTTCTTATGGGTTTGAATATATTCTGTGAGTTAAGGTTTATTTTTTAAAAAACATTTACATCTTCGACTAGCTTACGGACTTGTGAGAGGAGAATACTGTTTGTGTTGAAGATGCCATATGCTACTCTGCGTTCTTGGTTTGGTGTGTGGTCTTTTGGTTTTTTTTTTTTTTAAATTCCATTCAGCCTTTAATACATGGTTGGTCAGTTAGTCACCTTAAGCTTGTTTTATTGTGTCAGGGAGGAGGAACGAGAAGACCTTGATACTAGTACAGAGAGCAAAGAAGTTGAGCGTAAAGAGCAAGACATGGACACAGTGACAGAGGATGAAGAAGAACTGGGACCAAATAAAAAACGAGGAAGAGGTATTTGTTCTTCTGTGTACATGTAGGCACTGCACACACACATGCATGCACCCAGGAAGTTCTTGGCTTTTATAGTAAATTTTTATAAAGTATCAATTTTTGCACTTGGGTCACAACAGCCCCAGGCAATACGACAGGCTTGGGGAGGAGTGGCTGGAAAGATGCCTGGTGTTAAAGGACGTGGAGGTGTTGGTGGACAGCCAGCTGAACATGAGCCAGCAGTGTGCCCAGGTTGCCAGGAAGGCCAATGGCATCCTGGCCTGTATCAAAAATAGTGGGACCAGCAGGAGGAGGGAGGTGATCGTGCCCCTGGACTCGGCACTGGTGAGACTGCATCTTGAGTACTGTGTCCAGTTTTGGGCACCACAGTACAAGAAGGACGTTGGAGCTGCTGGAGTGGATCCAGAGAGGGGCAACAGGGCTGGTGAGAGGACTGGAAAACATGCCTTATGAGGAGCCGCTGAGGGAACTGGGGCTGTTTAGTCTGGAGGAGACTGCGAAGAGACCTCATTGCTCTCTACAACTATCTAAAAGGAGGTTGTAGTGAGGGTGGTGTTGGTCTCTTCTCCCAAATTACTGATGATAGGATGAAGGGAAATGGCCTCAAGTTGTGCCAGGGAAGATTTCAGTTAGATATTAGGAAGAAATTCTTCACCGAGAGAGGGGTTAGACACTGGAACATGCTGCCCAGGGAGGTGATGGAGTCATCATCCCTGGAGGTGTTCAAAAAAACAATTGAATGTGGCACTTGATGCTATGGTCTAGTGGTTAGGGAAATGTTGGGAGGAAGTTTGGACTTGATGATCCTGCAGGTCCTTTCCAACCTTGATTCTAAACATGATTATAGTGAGCTATTATTGAGCTGGCTTTACAGGTAGTGCATTCAGAGAGATAGATGGAAAGAG
>NW_008628855.1:40542-68635 GCF_000691845.1 Merops nubicus
ATCTTCTTAAAAACAACAGGTATTTTAAACAGATATTGAGTGCTTTGGTTTAGTTTGCATTTGTTAATGAAGCAGCAAGCCTTCTATACAAGAATGCAACCAGACTTATCCCCACATTTTACTTATTCAGCAGTGTGTTAGTAGAAGCTGTGGTGCAGTAAACAGCACAGGCTGCTTCTTGTAACTAAATGTGGGTAGCACCACAGGAGGATGAATTGTTGATGGATTTGCACTGCTACCTCATCTGTGTCTTCCTCTTGTGAAGGCTCTGTGCCAGTGAAAGTCCTGGATGATTGTGGACTTAAGGTTGCAAACTTGTACAGTTCCTAGCAGTACCTGGGATAGAAATTGAGTCATTCAGTAATACAGGTTTGTGTGTTTCCTACAGCTTTTTCATGGAAAAACAATGAGGTCTCTCATTATGAATCAGAATTTCAGGTTTCTTGAATGCCCGTGTTTGTGGTGTTGTGCTTGGAGAGCAATTGAGTGTTACTTCATTGCTACAATTGAAGGACTGAAGGTCACACTGGAAAATGAGTAGAAATTGAGTGGTGACAGTATTTTTCAGTGTTGCATGTGTTTAACTAAAGGATGTAGTTTTCTAGATGACTGTTAGGACCTGTTTATTTGTTAAGCTACAATGTGAATGGGAGTATTTTCAGCTGGTAAAAGTTGAGGGGGAAAACATAGTTGTGTGGGTTTTTTTTAAATTGCATTAAGTACTGTAACTGAGTTTGTAATGAAAGCTTGTGTATAAGTGTCCTGGTTTTGCTTGAGGTCTTTGGAGTGTTTAAGTTGATCATTTTGAGTACGGTAAATCAAGTCCAAAACAGTTTTTATTCAATAATGAAATTTCTAGAATTTTATTTTATCATGATAAGATACCATTATAACACTTGAGAGCTCTAAAAATTATGGGCTTTTTTTTAATGGTGTTAAAAATAACAATATCAGTAAATGAGTCTTGGTCTGGCTTCTGCAAAGAGGAAGTACACTAAAGATGACTTCCTCTTTATTGAGGGAAGGGGATTAGACACTTGAATTTTTCTTTGATAAAACTAGTATTTTTTTCTTGACTGAGCTGGTGGTGCTTGACAGTGTAAACTTAGATCATCAGAAAGGGACACAATCCAAATACCCCCTTTACTTGGGTTTTTGGTTGCAGAAATAATTTTTAAATGTGTTGTTACCATTCTTCTTCCTTTTAACTTTTAGGAAGGAGAGGGCAAAATGGATATAAAGAATTTACACGAGAAGAAGAGACCACTTGTGAAAAGAGCGAACCTCTTACTGCTGAAGATGAAGAAACTTTAAAACAGGAGCAACAAAAAAAAGAGAAGGAACTGTTAGAAAAGATTCAAAATGCAACAGCCTGCACAAATATCACCCCACTGGGTCGTGATCGTCTGTACCGACGTTACTGGATTTTCCCCTCTGTTCCTGGATTGTTTATAGAAGAGGACTACTCTGGTCTCACAGAAGACATGTTATTGCCTCGAACCTCTTCCTTCCAGAATAGCGTACAGTCTTGCACAAATGAACCTCAGGTATTCAGTAAAACTGGAGAGTCTTTGAAATCCTCTGAATCTACCTCCATTATTGACCAAGATTCACACGCCAGTGTTGTCGTAGAGGTGCCAAGGCCAGTATATAAACCAAACCGTTGGTGCTTTTACAATTCTCGGGAACAACTGGACCAACTCCTAGAGGCTCTCAATTCCCGAGGACATAGGGAGAGTGCCTTAAAAGAAACTCTTTTACAAGAGAAAAGTAGAATATATGAACAACTAAGCAGCTTTCCTGTGGAAAAATTCCATATTCCAGGTAAACAAAAGGTTCTAGATCTTAATTTGCTTCCACAGCTGTCTTTTCTATATAATATTCCAGAGATTTCTAATTGTCATTTCATTGTCATTCCTAAGAAATAACAATTAAGCATTGTTTCACTCTATGGAAAACAAGTATGGTTTCTTTCTGGTTTTCTTCTTTTTTTTTTTTTTTTTTTTCTTCCCTGATGGATCTTTGTGATGTTCTATGCAGGGAGGCAGTGGGGGGTGGGGTGGGGGGGAAAGCAGTATTTTCTTTTCCTCTTTGTTATCTCACTGCCTAGTAAAACAGAATTGATTTAAACAAACATCTTTAGGAAGTAATTTTCACTTTGGGAGAAGATTCACTGGGCAATAAAGATAAATATCTGCTAAAGGTAGATCATCTGATGTTCTCATTTCCAGTGTGAGGAAAGAGGATGCACAAGATGTGACACTGGAGACAGAAGCATTGCAAAGGGAGGCAATTGCTGTTACCTTGATTTGCTGAGTGGGACACATTCTTTCATAGCATTGCAATGCGTGAAGTTATTCAGCAGCCTTTACTGGCCTACAAACAAGGGAATATGATAGCGTATTGCAGGGTCATGTGCAGACCTTTAGGAGGAACAAAATGGTGTAGCTGTTTTGGTTGTTATGTGGGTTAATGTCAGTGCAGTGGATTCTGTGATCTTATTCTTTTCTATTTTTTTTTTTCCCTTTTGGCAGAGGTTAGTTACAGGAGGAGGAGACATCTGCAGAGCAGTATTGTTTTATGGGTTTCAAAGTGTAGGACTGTACTTGAAACCATCCTAGGCCTAGGCTTTAGGGGGTTTTTTTTCCTCTTTTCTCCTAGCCAAATATTTTTCCATTTATTGGCAAGGCATTGGCTCCAACCACTGATAAAATTCTGCATACACAAGGTTGCAGCTGCCTTATTTGTAGTGTGTTGGGAGGAAGAGGATGTTACCAAAATGAAGCTTCCTAGGGTAACGTTTAAGAAATTGCATTTTGTTTTGGTTTATGCCAGATTACTGAGAGGATTTTGGTGTTGGGGCAAGGGGAACCTGTTCACAGCAGAGCTGAGTTCTGTTTAACTGGAGTTTGCATGCCAGGCCATGAACATATCAAATCCTGCTAAATCTGTAACGGATCTACCGTTTCTTGTGGTGAAAACTAGCACGGGACAGAGTTTGGCGTAGTAATTAAGCTTTATTTGGAGGCCTTAGTTCATGGGGTTTGAGGCCTTATGTTTGTGGGGTTTGGTTGAGAAAAATCTGTCATCTTCTGATATGTTTGTGTGTGGTTCCTTACTTGCCCAGTTGCTGAACCTTCATCTCTATTTTGTGTCGCTTTCTGCCCTGAAGCAACTTGATTTCCATAATCGTAGATTTTTTTTCTGGCACTCTCCTTCTATGCTAGACTTGTAGCATAACATTGATTTTGTTGTTGCTGTTTAAAAAAGACAGCTTTGAACTTCACTTTCACAGAGGTAAAGAAAATTGAACTGCAGTAGTCTGATACCAGTGCTGCCTCCTGTGTATAAGCAGTGATAAGAGCTGTACTTTGAAGGGAGTTCTACTGCACTGGGCCCTATTGCCTACACTCAAATGACTTGCAGGACAAGTGAGAACCACTCAGAGATTTTCTTGTGCTGTAGACTGTCCTTCTCCATTTTTCTAATTCCCACTCAAAATAGCATGGAAATAGAAGTGCTATGTGCAATTACTTTATTTTATTCCAGTGTCCGTTAACTTTTCCTCATCAATCATTTGCAAGCAAATTTCTGCTGTTTCAGTTCTGCTTGAGAAAAAAACTTCTTTTTCTTTCAAGCCAAAAAGGACATTTCCCAATTTCAAAAATCAGAGCATGCCTAGTATACTTTTTGGGAATATTTGTGTAGTTACTTTCAGGTACCAGGGAATTGTTCCTGCAATGGAAAGCATGTTAGAAACTTATCCTGTACTTTCTTAACAACTTCATGGTAATTTTGGATTAAATACCTCTAAGTTCTTGCATATACCCCTTCATCACTGCACTCACAGGATTTGAGGTAAATCCTGTGAACAGAAACATTTGCCACCTATGCAGATTTGCAAGCACTAATTTAAGATCTGGGTGTACTTTCAGCTCTTTCCTGTCCCTTTTGAGCTTTTGCCTGAATTTTCACTTCTCATATGAAACCAGTCTTTTTAGCCCATCATCAGCTACTTCTTTCTTTTTCATAAACTATCTTGCTGTTTTGTGCCTTGCCTTTAAATAGAGGACATCAGTAAGTCTAGTCTATGCCTGTGTCATATTACTTGTATCTGTTTGTTTTGTTAAAAAGTTAGGTTTTTAAAAGCAATTATAGTTTGTTTTGTTAGTTTTTGCAATTGTTAGTTGCACTTGCTGGTATTAAATGTTTCTACAATAAACATCCATGCACAAAAGAAACCTGAGGAGTTCTCTAAAGTAAGGGCCATCAAATATGAAAAATACCAGAAACATGACTGCTCTTTTTCTTGGCGATTTTTTTTTTTTTTTTTTCCTTGCATATCCAGCAAAGAGCTGTTACTTTGGAAAGCATTTTAAGACAAATCTATGACTTTTAAATTGTCAGTCTCTCATCCTGTATATTGGAATGAGTGGATGGTAATCTATAGGTCTTCCCTTAAAAGTCATCTCCACTTGGTTGGATTGGATGCCTTAGTTGGCCTGGAGATGTGGGGTTGGCAACTGCCACTACAGGAAAGAAATTTTGAATGTTTGTGTTAAGCTTGTTCTGCCATATACTACTTTTATTCCCTCCACCAGTGGCTACTTTAAGGAGCAAAGTCCAGTAACACAAAGTTACATGGTGTTCTTGCAGACAAACCTCAAAGTGACATCCGACCCCCTTCAGGACGGGGAAGGATGCAGAATGCCCATGATGGATCTCACCTATCTGCAGAGAAGCAGCTTGAACTGAGACTTAGAGACTTTCTTTTGGACATTGAAGACAGAATCTACCAAGGAACACTGGGGGCTGTTAAGGTATTTGTGAATTGCTCAGTAGCAAGGTGGTGCTATCGAATCTGTAAATGAAAAGCCTTGCATGCTGCGGGTTTCACTGAGAGCGTGATTACGTGAAGTGCAGACAGGAATTGGCGCTAAAAGTTTGTGGCATTTGATTCTTAGACACTTCAGATTTGTGTATTTTGCTTCAGGTTACAGACAGACAGGCGTGGCGAGCAGCCTTAGAACACGGGCGGTATGAGTTTCTGAATGATGAAAACAAAGAAAATGGTATAATTAAAACTGTGAATGAAGAATCTGAAGAAATGGAAACTGATGATCAAGATAAGTTTGTTGTAAAAGACAGGTAAGAGCTACGGTTTAAATAATGGCTCTTCCCTGTGAGTTTTATAACAGTGCTCTGGTTTTTTAAACTTCAAATTGTTTTTACCCTCAAATTCTTTGGGATGGCATTTTTAAAGGTTTGAGTTGTAAAATATCAGACTATGCATTTCTAAATAATACTTCTATTACCATATAAGACTAAATCACAAATTTTTAGAACTTCTGCTATTCAGGTATATAGTGAGCTGCTCAGAGTGAACATTAATTATCAAATCAGTAGTACATGAACTAATTTTAAAATCATTACCTTTTCTCTGCTTTTTAAGGCTGGCAGTTTGTAGTGTTTTCCCGAAGGAAAACAAAAAAGGCACACAAGGAAAAAAAAAAAAAAACCACTGTGGAAAGAGTAGGAGTGTGTAAAAGGGATACTGATGGTAGTAACAAACATCTGGTTAAAAGCAGCATACCCTTTCAGGAGCCACTGCAGGAGCCCTCAGTGCAACAGGCTGTGGGCTGGATTGCCCTTTAGCACTGCAGCACAACCAAGATGGGATCTTACAACTTTATGAACTGTGATGCTTCTGTAGAGCAAGCTGCAACATAGTAAAAAAGAGGAAACCTCAATTCATACAATGTTGCAACTATTTAAAAGTGTTTTGTTGGGTTTTGTTTGTTTTTTAAACAAACGTTTGTGACCAATGAGAGTCTCTGTATAGGTGTTTGATGTAAGTCATACTATAGAAACAATAGAAACTGAAGATTTCTAAATATTTAATTCTCTGAAGTTACATACTTAATAGAAATTAAGGTAGATCTTTATTGCATATAAAATTGTCTTAATAGGATGTGACAAATATTGGAGGAAAAAGATTTATTGGAGGTGATTATTGTACTAACATACTGTTTGCTTATGTTTCTGGGAAGTTTTCTGCATTTAGACTTTTATGAAAGCTCTATTTCTGGTGGGTTGGATGTGAAAGCTGTATTTCTGAATGGTGGGCGTAGGTATTTAAAGGGTTTTTTTTTTTTCAGGTTTTTCCCTTTTTACTTCAGTTTGCTGAATTTGTATTTTCATGTAAGACTGCCCCTCGGATCAGAGTTCTTTAGTGGTGTAAAAAACAGATAGGATCATTCTTTATACTAATGATACAATTTACAAACACTTCCTGAAAACGAGGAAGTATTCCACTGTTTAATTAAGCTAAGATTTTTCTGTCTCCGGCTACCTTGGGCACTTACTTGCTCCATTGCCAACTTGCAGTACAACTGCAAAAGCTTGTTTCTTTTTTCCCCATTTGATACTGACTCCATCAAAGTTTCTGACTGAAGTCTTCTCTCATAAAGTCTTGCATATTAAAACAGAGGCTATGGGATTTTGAAATTATGTGACAGATTGCTTTTGATGCTGGGCTTTTTATCCACCTCAGAGCAAGTGACATCTCATTAAGACCTCGGAGTCTGACTAGTGAAATGTAAATAACTATGCAGCTTTTTTTTTCTGTTTGTGTTCAGCCTCCCAAAATGTGTGTGACTGCAAAATATAATGAACAGCTTTTAAGTGTGAAAAAAGAACAGTGACAACCAAAAGCATTGCTCATTCACCAGAGTAAAGCAGAATCCAGACAGTCTTAATTAGTTGGTTGTTTTGTTGGGTTTTTTTTTGGTGGTGGTTGTTTTGTTTTGTTTCATAAAGCCTGAGTAGATATTGAATTTTATTTTCATTAGTGTGACTTGCTCTGTTACACCATACTTACATGTTTGTGGTTCAGAAGATTAACTACACTTCGAAATGATCACTTAGTCTTTGGTCAAAGAAGGCTGTTATTGGAAACCTACACTTTTTTTCTTTCCTCCTTACTGATGAGTTAATATTTTAGAAAAAATCTCCAAGGATAAGAACATATAAGTCAATAATTCTTGATTTAGCATTCTAAAAATATTTTCTGGTTTTAGATCATTTATTTTGTTCTCAAAAAACCCTTTTTAGTTGTGGGGATATATGTAGCTGAACTTCTGCAGGTGGAAATATTCTAAAAGGCTGGATCTCACTGCTGGAGGCGTTTTCACAGAGGGATTACTGGGACTATAGTCTTCACAGAAATCTCTCATAAACTAGCTGGTTGATGTGGCATCAAATCTTATGGAAATCTTAATAGTATTGAGATTTGTCATCCATGTTTTTTTAAACTTAAATAACTTTGTTACCTAAAGATATGATTGATATAGATTATCCAGACTAATTAAGCAAATTTGAGAACTGGGTTAACTAATTACATCTGTGCAGTTTCTGTTTATATCTATAGGCCATGCATGTTAATGAAGTGAAAATAAAAATCTGCTGTGGTTAGAGACCTGTACAAATATGTATGGTATTAAATTCAAATTATGTTCCAAAAAAGGAAGATAATTTAATACGTTTCTATTCTAGACTCATTGGGTTAAAAACTGAAGCTCCGAGTGCTGCATCAACAAGTACAAGTACTCCTCAGCCAGTTAGTAATGTGGTCCACTACTTGGCATCTGCACTGCTTCAGATAGAACAAGGAATTGAGCGCAGATTTCTCAAAGCACCTCTTGGTAAGCTTTCAGAATTGAAACTTTAGATCTCTAATTTTGTGTAAGATTTCAAAACAAGCAATGGCCCCTGCCCTTCAAAAAAAAAAACAAAAACCCCAAACAATGAAACCCACTTGCTTCCTTTGTAAGACTGGATGCTTTAGAGGGATGTGTTGGGGGAAAAGAACAAATAATTCACCTATTGCTGTGTACCATTGTAAGATTAAAAATGTTAGATTGTCAGCTTAAAAGGCCATAGCTCATAAGGGAATATGTTTTTACAACATATTTTACTCTTAAATACATACCTGTTTAACCCGGATCGTTTCAGTCTTCTTGTTTTTGTGGTCCTACAATTACACTGGTGCACTGGGAGACAGGCTGTACTCTAAAGCAAAAATGGGTGAGCTTCCGGGGGGGGGATACTCCAATTCAGCATTACTGTTGAGGCCAAGGTATCATGCAACTATACAGGAAGTTTCTTCAGTTTGGTTTTTAGGTTGTAAAGATGTATGCTTCTTTTCATACAGTTTCTGTGAAAGCAGTATAGGCCTGGTTTATCTGGATCACTTTGTTCAGCAATAACAGAATATTTACAGTAAAACATAAGGATTTACATTGCAAACTTTCATATCCTCAAGTTTTGCATTTATGCTATAAAACTTGGAAGGAAGAGAAAAATTTAAACCAAAGCACAAGTACAACTTGACGTAACATGTATTCCTTCCTTTAATTCCAGTGAGGTGCTCTAGGGCTGAGAGCAGATCCAAAATACATAAAGTCACTTTGTTACACAGTGATCCCTCAGGTCTGGATTCTTTAGGATCCTTTTGCAATTCAAAACCGGGGTTTTGTCTTGAAGTGTGTAAAGGTGGTTCATTCTTCCTGAGGCAGCTGTCTGGGCCAGTCTTCCCTTTGGGATGAGCACTGCTCTGTGCTCCATGGGGCTGCTCCTCACCCACAGGAGTTGCAGCCTGGCAGTGGTCCTCCAGAGCACAAACTGCTGCACTTCCTACTACACTGGCACTCTCCTCTGCTGAAGACTGCAGACAAAATCCTTAGGCCCTGGCAGATTTTGCTGCAGTAGTTTAAGGTGAAAATTCAAGCACTGAATGTTAGTGCTCTGTGACCTAAAACTGTTCCTGCATCTTGCTCCTGCATGGGGTCTAGTGTCTGGATAGCAGTTGCTGCTGATTTGGGCCAGAGTCTGACACAGGCATGGGTTCCCTTCCACGAGCTTTCATAATCGGTGTGATGACCTCCAGAAGAGGGAAATGTAGCGAATGATCTGAGATGCAAGGGGAGAGCATAGGAGTAGTTCAAACCACAGCTGTTTAAAAGCCTTACTTGGCAGAGCGTCTGGTCGGCTCAAGTCTGGCTGCCCGTTCCCGGCCGGGCGCGGCGTGGCTGCTCTGCTGCTGGGTGGCTGGGCTTACAGCGTGGGCTCAGGACAGCTGACCCACACTACCTCCAGTGGGAGGTGCAGTCACTCTGCACGTGCAGGTTGTAGGTACATTCTGCAGTGTATGCCTTTACTTCAAAGCACTCTCTGGGAGAATTTTGGCAACAGCATCTTGCTGACAGCCATACGTTTATGATAGTGTGCCCTGTAGGGCAAAAACGTGGGTAGTAGGTTATGGCCCTAGATTGGGCATCTTGAGTGAAAGGAAAAGAACTAAAAGAAGAAGTGTCCTTGAAGGATTGGAGACAAAGTTGTGTTGTGTTATTTTTTTTTATTTATTTTTTTTGGCAACCTGATGATGGTGTGGTTTGTTGTTTGTTTTTGACTTGAGAATCGTGTTTTCCTTTTAGATGCTTTATTCTGTGGGGCAAAGTATGTAGGGAAGTCTTACATGGTCTACATGTCTTTTAAGAGTCATGTTTGCCATACTCTGCCTGTACGTCTCTTCTGCTCTCAAGGATGGTACTGCTGTAAGATTACTGTAACATACAGAATAGCTTCCATAGCTGAGGGAGCAGGAAGGATCCTAGGCCTGCTCTGCTCTGGCTTACTGCCCTAACCACGACAGTACTTTAGCTTTGGTGCCAAGCATCTCATGTTCTTGGTTGCGTAATGAGCTGCTTTTAGCAGGAGATGAGCCTGAATGAAGGCAAGATTTTAGTCCTGTCATTAGAGAGCTCTTGGAGGAGCCATGGCTTTGAGTGGCTATGTAGCAAAGAAGCTTCAATCAGACACCTATTTGCTGATGATTTTCTGACCGCTAGGCAGTTACATCATAGGTGTTCTGACGTGGGACTTCTGGATGTGACCAGAAGGCACAACTGCAAAGTGTCAGGGAGACCTTGTGTTTGAGAGGTATCTGGCAAACGTAAGCACTCTGGGGGTCAAGCAGCAGTTCTGGAATCAGCCCTTTCTGGATATAACTTTTCAGTGTTTCAAAAATGTTTAAAAAACCAAGAGTGTAAATTCTGCATAACCTTGCACTCAGCTTAAGCTCTGCAGTTGGAACCAATGTCTTTACATGCCACCTGTTTCTTAATTTGCAACTTGCATATGTATAACAGGCAAAGAAAAGTTCTCCCCTTAGTTTGACAGGGAGATGTTAGTAGTGTTAGGAAACTTTTTATTGAAAAGTGGACACTGCTGCTTGCTCAGGGTCTGCCTTGTGCTCAAAACTGTGATGTCCTCTTCCATTGACTGCTCTAGAAAGTGTCAACAGTACTCTGATAGAAATTAACTTTTTTAGTCTGTGACCACTGGATTTTGGTTTGTAGGTTCTTTGATTTTCTTCGCATGTTCTTATAGATTGTTGTGCCCATACACTTTTTTTTTTCCCAAGAGGAGGGTTTTCTTATAGTTCGAACTACTTAATGGAAGCATCCCCTAGACAAAATGCCTGCATATCTGTTTGTAATGTTAAACCTGATAAACCCAGCATTTTAGGCTGATTTAATTACTGCTGAAGTAAAAAAAAAAAAAAACCAAAAAAAAACAAACCAACATTAGAAGTCTAGTAAGTGCTAGGAGTTCTGTTCTGGTGACAATACAGTAAAAAGAGGACCCCTGCATTTCTGCTTTAAACCAAACTGAACCTGCTTTTTGTCATCATTTCAGTTGCGGCCTTCACTGCAGAGTTTCTTTTCCTTCTCCAACCCCCTTCACTGTGCTCTGTTCTTACTGGGGAATGCAGCCATACTTAATTTTTAGTTTTCACAGCTTCTAGTACTAAAGAGCGCAGTGACGTTCCCTGCAGTCACTGGCAACTTTATCCCGGTGGCCTCCAGGGTGCAGAGCAGACAAAGGGACCCGGCGCAGCAATGAAAGGACCAGCTGCTCCTCTCTGCTCGGTTTTTGTTCCGAGGCTCTATCAGCCTGCCAAGAGCCTCGCTGGTGATTCTGATAAGTTTAGAGTTGAGGTGCATACCAAATATTCAAGTGGAAGGCCAAGAAAAGACTGACACAGAAGATAGCAATGGAAAAGGAGGTCTAGAAACCCCAGAAGTGGCACCCTCTGTCTTGCAGAGCAGCAGGCCACTGATCTGCTGTCTGGTGATTAACTGCAACATGACTTGAATTGTATGCATTTCTTAATTACGGATTCTGTTTTAGAAACCCCTTAATTACACGTTAGCTATGAAAATTTGGGTTTTCTTCCTTCAGTCCAACCCAAGATAATGTTTGGAAAGAATTATAAAAAGTGGGGTGCAGCCTACAATACATGTCTTTCCTGAAAAAAAAATGAGTTAAGATGTAAAAAAGCCTTTCTCTTTTTTTTTTTTTTTTTTTTTTCTGCTAAGTAACCATTTAGAAACTTTGGAGTGTTACTTTTCAGATTAAAAATATGTTTGAGGGGGAAGAAATACAAGTAATTTTTGTTGTAGATTTTGATTCTTGTTTAGTATAAACTGCTTTTCAGTGGAGAAGTAGGTCTCAACATTCCTGTTACATAGATGTGAAAATTGAGGTGTAAAGTGGCAAAGTGATTTTTTTGCCCTGGAGTTTAGTGAGGCAGCCACAAAACCCCCTGCCTTCTGCACTAGTGAGGGATTGCAGTCAGTAAGCATCCTCCAGATTTCCATACGAAAATTTGTATTTTAATTCATGGGAGCACCCTTGTGTGATAATAGTTATCTCCTTTTTAACTTGTGCCATGCACATTTTGGGGGACAAATTAAAAAAAAAAAAAGGCAACTTCTTTGCTGCTTTTTGCTTGTCTTCATTCCTTTCTTTCTAGATTTTGAATATTCTTGTTTCCTCTACTCCCTAAGTTTTTTTTCCTTTTCTATTTAGAATTGTCCTACTCATAACAGCATCAGACATCTTCCAGTAGTGAACCCTAGGATAGGATTAGTATGTACACATGCTTTGTTCTTGTGCTTTCTGTTATTTCCCTGTGGGTTTTCATGGGCAGGGGCAGCAGAAGTGGAAGTGGGCTTTTATTATGGTGAAGAATTGTTTCCTCTTCAGAGAAGGCAGTCAGAGAAGGCACCTTGCATTCAGAGTAGGTGAGGTTTACTGTGGCTCTTGCTTCCTGGAGGAGTAGCTTTATCATTTTAATACTCAAGGACAGTGCTGTGACCTTTTGTGTGTCATTTTGCTTGGACAGATGAGCTAGTTCTCCTGGTCCTTGAGGTCCATGTCCATAGACAGGCTATATTTTTGAGATGTTAGGAGGTTTGTAGTAGTATATAAGAGATGAATTGTTTGACAAGAGCAGCCTGTGGTCAGTAAGCTGCTCCTATAGCCATTTGTACTGGAGAGGGAGAGAAAGGTAAGAGAGGGTAGGTTTAAAAGCTTTCAGTTTGAGCTTTCTGTTCATAGTTGGAGTCAAAGATTTATCTTATGCATGGAGGAATTGCACATCCCACTATTCTCTTACCTTTCCCCTGCCTACCTTTTTCCACTCGTGTGTGTTGGGAACCACTGTTCTAGTTACCTTTTTAGACTGCACAAGTATGGATCATAAAAATAAATTACAAAGTAATCTGCCGTGCTTCAAAAAGGTATCTGAAATAACTTTATGAATTTAATGTTATGTAATGCAGAAGATGATAAAAGATACCACTGGGGGGATAAAAAGAGAGAGCGGAAGACAAGACTAGTCAGAGAGATGGTAAATTTTAAATGTTGCTTGTATTGCTAAGAATTAGCAAGTATTAGATATTTTATTAGGGTTTTTCTTTTTTTACTTTAATAAACTTGTAACCAGTTCTTTACATTGAAGGAATTGCAGTATTGAAGCCAAAGACTTAAATACGGATAGTAGAAGACATACATATCAAAGATTTAATTTTTAACAAATTTTTTGTTTTCTGAAACTGAAGGTAAAGAACTGTATTTTTATCACTTTGGAACAGAAATCTAGATGTTCACATAATCTCTTTCTTAACTCCCCTTCCTTTTAATGCTCCTGTTGTTGGAGATTATTTTTTTGTTTAAGAAAAAAAACTTCACAGCATTGTACAACTGCATCTCCTTTCTAGAAATACTGAAATGGAAAACCCTTCCCTGAATTCAATTAGCTATTGATAGATGAGTGCATAGATCTGTCAAACAACTTCATTTGCATTGTGGATAGGCTTGGAGGGCTTAGCTGACAGAGGGGTGTCCCACTGTGTGGCATAGAGCTGCACAGACACAAAGGAAGAGGCTGTTCTCCTTCCAAGTTAACTATAAATGAGAAAAATGAAGGATGGAAGTGTTATTCTTATCTTACAGATTGGGATCTGAAACAGTGGGGATTGTCCTGTTCATCAGGCCTCCTCAGCAGCAGGATGTGCTGGAGCAGGTCATGGGCAGTAATCTGTATTGCGACTGCAGTATTGCAGTGCAAATAGTTGTTGTGTTGTGTGATGACCTATGTTGGTGAACCAATCCAGGCTAAGAATAACCACCAAAAAAGTAATAATGCTCAAGCTGCTATTGTCAGCAAAAGAAACATTTGCCAAACTATATATACACTTAAGATACAGTATCTTTGCCAGAGTTGTAGTAGAAATCCACAGCAGAACTGAATTGAGTCCTGACAAGCGGTTTTCATTTTCTTCTTAATGAATTTTAACAAAATACATTGAGATACAGTGCACTGCTGTGAAAAGGAGCTTGTGCACTATCCTGGATAAGACTGAACCTGAGACAGGAAATAGAAGGACAAAGATATAGGGAATTTTAGGAAATCCAGATTTGTTTTTGCAGTTTGGGAGTGGCTGTATTTATGAAGCTGTTTATCCTCTGCCTTCTCCCTTCACCTCTCTTGTGCTGCTTGCTACTAATGCAAATGTGTGCAAGATTAGGCAAATCCTGGAGCCAGTTGATGAGAAGGCAGAAAGGCCTTGCCGGAAGAGCAATTAGTTTCATGGTAAATGGTTCTTTCACTGTATTTGTTATTAGATATTTTCTCTTTGTGTTCCTGAGGAGAAATGATTTGGAAGATGGGTGGCTCATAGGCCATTCTGTGCCCACTGTGATGAGTGCAGTAGGCAAGGTGGCATTTTATACTGGAGTTCAGCATCAGTCAGCTGGAGATCACACAGTAATCTCAGGGTCCACACAGTGGACTCACTTTTAGAAGGGAACTCTGTGGACATTTCTGTAATCAAAAGTACTGCTACTGTCTTTCTCTCCTTAATTCTTTTTTTCTCTAAAATGCAAGAAATGGCTTTCAGCATTCATAAAGAAATTTCCTTTCTGCTCAGCAGCAGCTGTGCAAGGTGTCGTTTATACCTTCTTGTTTCTCTAGCTCCTCAGACAACCAGTTAGCTTCTGTAGTTCTCAGCTGCTCGTTCCTGTTTGGTACCGACCTTTCATTAGCCTGTGTGTGAATTTGTGTGGCTGCTTTGGTGGCCTGGATTGCAAACCAAACCTGTTGGAAAATACAATATAATTCTCACCTGTGCCCCCTTCACCCCCCTTTTATTTCTAACTTAACTAAGATCCCAGGTCTTGGTTTACCACTAGGTGTGTAACACAGATTCATGTGTGCTCCATTGCTTATAATATATAAAGAAAATTCATCTATTTCAACTAGGCCAGTTGCTAAATCTGGTTAACCACACAGATGTGCAGATTCCTCTGAAGGCAGAGAGCAGGACAGAAATAAAGGCATTGAGGTGTGGGGAGAGGGCTGAAAAACTGTCTGCTAGGCTATACTGGGACAAGTGCAGGTGAGAAGAGCTCTTTCAGCTGCTTTTTTTGCGAACAGTCTCTGTTTAATGCTGAGTACTTTCTTTAAATATTTTGGTTGTCAAAATGTACATCCAAGGGAAAGTAAATTAGAACTGTGTGGTTTCTGTTTGGTTCGGGTTTTTTTAATATTAAGTAATCTTCATTTACACTTCATAAACTGAACCCAATATTTAGGTTTCCATGTTGACATCTGAGTAAGACTTGTATGTCTTATTCATGTTCTATGTGTGTGCAAGTTCTAAGCTGAATTGGCATTGAAGAGTAAAGTCATATGGCTTCAGCAGCTTGGAAGCTGAGTAGGAAATACTCAAGTATTGAAGGGATAAAACAAAGGTTACAGTATTATCCCCATTTACTACTGCTGTCTGTTTGAAAGTCAGAGCCTTACTTCATAGTCTAGAATAACCTGGATGTTTGAAACGAAGCTTTGATCATTCTGCTTTCTTTTTTCTGCTCTTGTTCTTTTAATCCCCTTCTTTAACGGAAGATGCCAGTGATGGTGGACGGTCCTATCGAACAGTTTTGGATCGCTGGAGAGAGTCACTTCTTTCTTCTACCAGCTTGTCCCAAGTCTTCCTTCATCTATCTACGCTGGATCGAAGTGTCGTCTGGTCCAAGTCCATCCTCAATGCTCGCTGTAAAGTGTGTCGGAAGAAAGGCGACGCAGAGAGCATGGTGCTGTGTGACGGCTGCGATCGAGGCTACCACACTTACTGTATCAGGCCCAAGCTGAAGGTACCTCAGGAAAAAGTAGTGCTTCCTTTTCACACAGAACTTGAGTAGCTCTTCTAACTTAATCGCTTTTTACTAATGCTTCCCTCATTTTGTGTTCTATTCTGCTTCTAGGTGATTCCTGAAGGAGACTGGTTTTGTCCAGAGTGCCGACCA
Source organism: Merops nubicus (assembly GCF_000691845.1). NCBI lineage: Eukaryota > Metazoa > Chordata > Aves > Coraciiformes > Meropidae > Merops > Merops nubicus. The sequence continues at coordinate 56,260 of NW_008628855.1, forward strand.
AAACAGCGCTCCAGGCGCCTCTCCTCCAGACAGAGACCTTCTGTGGAAAGTGATGAAGAGACTGCTGAGCAACCAGGAGAAGGGGAAGAAGAGGCAAACTACGACGAAATGGGACGAAGTGAGGAAGAGCACTATGAAGAAGAGCAAGATGAGGAGGATGAATCTCAAGAAGAAGAAGAGATAAGGTAAGTGGACATCCGTTAAAGTGTCCATTTCAACCATCTCGATTAAGTGGAGTAATTGTTCACATAAGCACATATTGTGAAAATGTGGTCTGAAAAATATTTTTTTTTTTAAATGGCAGTTTGTTATAAATTTGGTTCTTACTCATGGATTTAATATTAACAAAAATTAGGTCCACTGGACTTATACTCACTTTTCAGGATTAAAATTCCAGCCTTGGATGTAATAATCCAATGTGTTAACTTCAGTAAAGTGATGGATTTGATACACATGCCAGGAGTGTGAAAGTTGAAGGAAACTTTACTGATCTCAGAGTATTTTTCTTCTTTTTGGTGCAGTCTTTTGAATTGACTGAAGCAAGATTATTTGTGGATTGGACAGTTGGGATTCAGTGGCTGGAGAGAGCTTGCATCTCCTTGAGAAGTAACTGGGATCTTCCTTCTCTCCTGTAGCAGGAGAGTCTTGAGCATTAGTTATAAACCCTGACTAGAGTGTAATGTCATACTTACTGGCTTAGAACTGCAGTTGATTTATGTAGCTGATACTGTAGTTCAAAAGTCTTAGTAGTCGCAGTTGCTCTGAGAAGTGATTTAAAGAAATTGATGGCTGGTGCTCCAGTTAATGCATTTTTATTGCACAAGCTGCAAGGGTGATCAGGATTCTGAGTGTTTCTGTGAAGTATATGCTCCACGTAATATTTAAGAGACTCCAGAGTAATAGTCAAGATAATGGAAGGTGGCTGCTTACCAGCCCATCCTTGAATGGTGGGGATTTTTAAATCCTGAATTAGAAAACTAAGGGAAAAGAGAGGAGTGGACTTTTGGGGTAAATAACATGATCGTTCACTTTTTGTAGCCCAGCAAAGCAAGGAAGACCCCAGGTCAAGTTTCCATTAAAAATGAGAGCAGCCAAACTCAACAATCCATTCTCAAGTCAGAACAGCCAGCGTCAGGCAAGATACGCTTCTCGGAGCCAGCAAAACACACCTAAGCAGAGTGAATCTTCATCTAAAGTTACCAGAAGGGGTTTAAGAAAGGTAAAATCAGCCCCTCCATCGGAGACAAAGCCTTCTCTAAGACTTAATAGCCGGACCACTCGTCAGAGCCAAAGTTCATTACAAGCAGAGGTATTTGTGGAATTACTTGGTCCTCGAAGAAAACGGAGAGGACGAAGGAGCGCTGATAAAACTCTGGAAGACAGCCCTTCCAGTTCTCTTGGATTTAGAATTGTTGATGCTGCAGACTCAGGCGAACGGCTCAGGAAGTATCCAAAGCTTTCTCTTCCTGTTACTGAACCGAAGAGAAGAGGCAGGAAACGACAATCCACAGGTTAGAGAAATGTTTGTGTCAGGAACAAAACCCACCTTTTGCTGAAGTACATCCCTTACTAAATACCACGTCCCTTGCTTAAATTATTTGTGTGGTAGAGTACAGAGACCAGGAGTAGTGGTTGAAGGCATTTTTACCACTTCCAACAAGAGTTCCCTTCTTTTGCAGAGACAGAATTGAACCTTAAAAAAAATTTCATGGTAAAGAACAAATACTTAAATTTGCCGAGGAGCGTTGTCATATCCATATTTGAAATATTTGTACACAATATGGAGGAATTGCTAACAAGTGGATAGAAAATGTGGAATTTATATTTATGCCTTAACTCTGCAAATGCAAATACTTAGAGTTTTTACAGTTGTATTTTATTAAAGAGCTAAAGGGTGAGGAGCACAGATGTAGGCAAGGTAGCAAAACTGGGAATGTACGTGTACAACACAAAACTGCTACCAGAAGAAAAATGTCATCTGTCTGGTATAGGGCTAACAGTGTGCTTGCTTGTTAAGCTAACACCAAGTATTCGATGGTCGAGAAATACTTGAAAAGCTACAGTAACTTTTTAAAAACAGAAGGGACCTGCTGTGAGACAGAAGAGCGCAACAGGTTGCGCTTGAGTGTGGCCGTCTTACACTCTGCACCACTTCTGTCCTTCACCATTGGCAGCTTCTGGGCTTATTCTCTAACCACCCTGCTGACTACTCTTGAAAGCAGATAAAACCCCTCTGAATAAAGGTTTTGTGCAAGTGAAAGTTAAGAGTAGGTGGCTTATTCTGTTTTTCTTTAATAGGGCTTTTCTTTAAGTGTTTAACAAATTGTTTGAAATCAATTAAAAAATCCTTTCCAAAATTAACACGAAGGAGAATAGAGGAGGAACTCTGTTAAGTCCTGGTACTCAGCGTTTTATATGGCAGGACGGACATTTAGTGGTTAATAAACAAGGCCATAGTGCAGTTAATACCTGAAGCCAAAGTACAGGAGTTATACCCTGAAACTACAGTTTTAGTACCTAAGAATAATGATGTTTCACTTTTAAAAAATTGTTTTACTTGTCAGGTTTTTATTTTTATCCAATGGGGGGGTGGTTTCTTTTCTTTTTTTTTTCCAGAATCACCTCCTCAAACCTCATTGAGCAGGAGAAGTTCAGGACGTCAAGGGGGAGTCCATGAACTCTCAGCTTTTGAACAACTTGTAGTGGAACTGGTACGACATGATGACAGCTGGCCTTTCATGAAACTGGTTTCTAAAATCCAGGTAACTGATACAACTGTACAGAGAATAATAACAGTTGAGAATCCTGTTTGCTGCCAGTAAAACACGGGATTTTAGAGTATTGCCTGAATAGGGGGATACATCTGAGCAATGGAATTCAGGAGAACTCTCATTTCAGCTCAAGTATTTGGTGCCAGAAATGACTCTTACAATGGACATGTTATTGGGAAAATTTTAAATATGCTTGTGATCTCACGTTTAAAAATGTGAAATGCTTTGATTCAGGGGGCAGGGGGGAAACAAGCAGAGCACAGGACGGCTGAAGGTAAGCTTATGGCTATAAATTAATTAGTTGACTTAATCTCCAATATATGAGAAGGTATTTTGAGGCAGACCTGCAATAAAATAACAAGGTAGCAACAACTTCATTCCAGTGTTAACAATAATGCAATAAAAAGATGATTTCTGAGCTTAGTTCTTAATATAATTTCCCTCTTGTTTAGATTTTAAAATATTTGATGGTAGAGCAGGTGCCCAAAGTAAGCACTGCTTTAGGGGTTTGTATTGCAATAGAAGTCCCCAAAGCACCTCTGGTTTTCTGCAGGCTGTACTGGCTGGTCAGTTGTAGGGCACTGCTGGAACTATCTCATAACAAAGTGCCTCTTCTCTCTGAGCCCCCTGGAGTAACTCTGTGAGACCTTCCTGCAGCATCTAGAGCTCTGTACTCAAGTGCTCTACTAAAATTAACAGTGGTAGCTGTTAAATGAAGACTTGAAACTCTGAATTCAGAGTCACAGATAGGTGAAAAGATTAATGTATCTGGACAAAAAGAATGATGTACAAATGTAAATGAAAGATGTAAGTGCAGAGGAGGAAGAGAATTCTGAATGAAACAGAGGATGATGTTTGCCTATGAGAGTACAGGAATTACACTGGAAAGGGCCAAAATCTGGTGAAGGCAAGGAAGCTTCTCAAGGAGGGATGGAGATTCAACTTAATATTGATCTTGGAAAAAAACTGCTAGAATTCAGTGCATTTCAGTTTGACTGAATCAATCACTAAGGGATTGTCTCTGTATAGCCTGGAAAGAAAAATCCATACTTCAGTGACCCAAGTTATCTTGATAATGATAGAAATTTTGGTTTGCACTTTTTGCTGCCTTTAAGACAATGTAAAGAATACACTGAATGATTGGTGCACAGTAAGCCAGAAAGATAAAACTGCCTTTTTTTTTTTTCTCAGTGCTTATGTAAGCAGCACTCCTAAAGGGAAAGGGATGAAAAATGTGTCAGTCTAATTCTTTTTCTCTATCAGTTCTTTCTCTAGGATTTGTTTGCAGGTTCCACTGATACAGTAAAATTACAGGCTGCAACCAAGAACTTGGTTTTAAAACATGCATGATGGTGCATGTGGTTATCCTCTCTTTAAAAAAAAAAAAAAAAAAAGTCAAATTTGGAGCAGTTATCTTTTTATTTCATCCCACTGCCCCACTTTATGAGTGAGGCAGAGTCTCTCTAAGCATGTTGCTTACCTGGAATTGAAAATCTGTGATGCAGACAATCAGTGACCCTGAGGGTGAGACAGTCCTTCTTCTCCCCTCACTTTTATCACACAGAACACGGTTCCGAGTGGCTGCCTATCTCTGGGACTTGCGTCCTGCCTCCTGCTTGCCACAGAAGGTTTCGGTACCTTCTCTTCAGGACAACTAGATGGAATCTCGGGTTTTCACTTTCCTTGAAATACAGTGAATAGTAGTGGACTAAAAAGGTCATTACTTATGATTAAGGATCTTAATAGTGTAACATGTTAGAGGAAAATTAAAAGTTTTTGAATCTTGGCGATAATTTTTTGTGCTTGACAGATGGGAATAGCTGGAAAACCATAATGCTTATCTGCTCATGCAATTTTCTGACAGTTGTCCACAAGGTATTTAGGATTAGATTTATTCATTGTATTTCTGGCTAATGCCTGTTGTGGTCTGCTACTTTCATGATGTAAAAAAAAGAAAAGCAATACCTGAAAACTAATATTCAGTTCAGGAAATTGAGGTAGTTGCTTGGGACTTCTCTGTTTATTTAAAACCAACACAAGAATACTTCTGCTAATGCATGATTTGCTTAATTGTTTTTACCTTTTTAAGCTTCTCTTTGTTCATCTATGAATTTTTTTCTTTTTTTAAAAGGTACCAGACTACTATGATATCATCAAAAAACCTATTGCCTTAAATATAATCCGTGAAAAAGTGAATAAATGTGAATATAAGTTAGCATGTAAGTATCATTTATTGAAAGAGATAATGAACCCTGTTCTCGCTCTAAAATAAATTATTGTCCTAACACAGAGCTGTGTCAGAGGATTAGAACGCTGAAAATGTTTGCTCTGGGGCCTTGAGATGTGGTTGTTTTTTTTTTTTTTTATTTAAAAGAGCATTTACTAATATTTTTTAAATAGCATGTGTTGAACATAGTTCTTTTACTAACAAGTACGTGACTTACAGACAGATGTGAAACGAGCAGCTGAGAAACTGCTGGACATTTCCCAAGCCTTTGACATCAGGTCGTGCTGATGAAGCGTGTAGCAAAGGCAGTTGTGTTTGGTGCATGTGTATTTGGTATATGTAGCTTGGTTTGTGTTGCCAGTGTTGGTAGGCAGGCAGCTTGCAGGCACCTTCACGTGGCACCGCACTCGCACGGCGGCAGCTGCTTTGTCGTGCTGCTCTCTGGGCACCTGAGCCCTGCTAAGTGCCTGTGTTTACTTTTCATTTCCAGCGGAATTCATTGAAGACATCGAGCTGATGTTTTCAAACTGCTTTGAATACAACCCTCGTAACACAAGTGAAGCAAAAGCTGGAACTAGACTTCAGGCTTTCTTCCACATTCAGGCTCAAAAGCTTGGACTTCCGATTGCATCTGGTAATGTGGACCACGCCGCCCCCGCGGCAAAGAAGTCACGAATCTAACCTCTGCCTTCCAAAGGATTTTTTGAGGGAAAATGTTCATTAAAATGAAATGTTAAATCACACAGTCGTTTTGTCATACCTGTATAAAGCAATAACAACTGTTTAACCACCTTGAAGTGTGGCCTGCACTATATTCTCAATGTAATATTAAGCACTCAGGAGAACGTAGGAAAGATTACCTTTGCTACAGTTTTATTCAGTGTCTAATAATTTTGATAGATGTACTGGATACAGTACTGGTTTACAGAGGTTTTGTACATTTTTAATACATTCATGTGTCCAATTATCTTCCAGAAGTACATTGCTTTTTCCTGCACCAAATGACCTTGTTTCATCCTCTAGATTTTGTAGGAGCTGTGGTATTGAGGGCTTTGTCAACTCAGATAAAATCTGCTGTAGCACAGTTGAAGAAACTGTGTGTGTTTAAAACTTGTTTGAGCATATCTTCTCAACACTACACATGAATGAGTACAACTGCATATCTTTTTAAGTACTGTACCAGTGCTGACTGGAGGTATTCAGTCTGAATTTATTAAGTAGATATTTATTTAGCATTCAAAGTAATTTGTGAATTTGTTTTGTATTTATAAAATTTGTACTTGGGGATTAAAAGCAAAAAAAAAAAAAGTTTTATTTTTTTTTTTTTCTGGGGTGGCTTTTTGTTTGTTATTTTGTTTTGGTTTTTTTTTTTGTTTTGTTTATTCCCCTCTAACTTGGATGATCAATCAATAAATAAATACTTTACAATGTCCCTGGCAGTTCTTATAGCAATGGGTAAATTTACAGGAGTGTACAAGTTTCTACGTACAACTTTGGAAGTGTACAAATAAAATGACACATTTTTCAAAGTATTTTGAGCTTCTGGCATTTCCTTTTCAGTTAGTGTTACACCATCTTCTTCAGTAGCTTCCTAGGATCAGCTGCTGGAAAGAACTGGACAATTTGGTTTCAATACCAGCACTTTCAGCAGCTGCAGCCAGTGTGATACCTGGTCTCCAAGTGATGCAAATGTTCGTCAGTATGTGAGGAGTGCCAGAAGTATGTGTACAAGTCACATGGTTCTTTAATTAGGATCTTTATTCTACGAGAGTAAAGTCTCATGGCTTTGTTCAGCTGACCAGCAGCTTCTTTAAACTATTCTTACTATCCTCGATAGTTTTAGTTTTCAGTTTTTATTAATTTAACTTTATTCAACTCAGTTTGACTCAATATCTTTAAAATCCTTTTAAAACCAGTTTTGCCCACCTGGAGGTATGCCATATTTGAAGGAAATGGCGTGGAGCAGAAGTTTGGGTGCAGGAGTCAGGAGGACAGGAAAAACTGCAACAGGAGTCTTGGTGCTGCGGTGGCCTTTCTCCTGTGTTGCTGCTGGCTCGTGTCGTGGTGCTGGGACCCGGGTCTGTTCCAGACCCGAGCAGCTCCATGCTGTGTCACCGAGTTTTCTGCACGGCTGCGGTGCCTCCCTGGCCTTAGAGGTGGCAAGAATGGGCATTCCCTTGTGCCTAGGAAGTGGATGGTGACAGACAGGAGTCTGAGCTGTTTGAAGTGTTGGAATTTTGGGTGTTTTTCCTTAATCAAAAAAAAAAAAAAAGTAAAAATAATCTAAGAATGAGAACAGTGGGGGATGTTGCTTAGAAATGTCTGTTAAAGAGTTGGTGTGAGTTTTAACTTGTTCAGAGCTAGCACCTCTCTCCTGTACAGAGCAAAGATGCGTTTTTTGTTCCCAAACAAGAATGCTAAATTCCTTAAGGAATGCAAGCAGCAGAAGACTTCCTTACAGGGTGTAGGTTGTACTTGATATCCCTGCATCTGTCTAGCCTCAAGAGGATGTGAACACCCTGAGTAGCAGGTTGTACAAACAGTTGTGCAAGTTCTTCACATGAATAGTCCCTATTGACTTCAGTGTGAATACTTTTTTTTTTTTGAGGGGCTGAAGGGAGTGCACAGTGAGCTGCTCAAGTCCATCTGTGGCAGATGCAACTTAAATTGTTACTCTCCCCAACCCACCCCCAGCTGTTCATTCCTATCACTCTTTCTTCAAAGCTATTTTTTCCAATAGCTTCCCCTCAGCCACAAAACTCTTAACTATTGGGTTTGGGTAGGGCAGGTGGGACCAGATAACCCAAATCTCTGCCTGTGATGGTGTTTGTATGCTTGTGCTATGAGCTAAATTATCCATTTGTCGTTAAGTTTGTGAGCCTTAGGTGAAAGTGAAATAAAGAGAAGTGCCCACTTCTCCTTTGAGCAGCTGTGCTTAAAATACTCATACTACTACATGTGTGATGCACATCTGACTGTCCTTGGCTCTAGTGCTGCTCACAGGGCATGAACCAAGCCCTCTGTTCCTGGCAGTAGGCAGCTTTAGTTGGTACTTTCATTGCAGTTTTCAGACTTAAGCTCTGCTTTTTCTGAGTTATGTCAAGTTGTATTTTTATGGCTATTATTTCCCCCACATATACACAGAATGGTAGGAATTGGAAGGGACTTCCAGAGATCATCTCGTCCAACCACCCTGCTAAAGCAGGTCCACCTAAAGCATGTTGCACAGGATCATGTCCTCATGGGTTTTGAATATCTCCAGAGAAGAGGACTCCACAATATACATGTATCCCTCCCCTTTTATTAGGGGCTGAGCTATTGGTGCTTCTTGTTCACCTTTCCCCCAAGACAAACCTGTGTCTTACACGATCAGCCATCCCATGTGCTGTTACCACCAGGGAAAGGGGTGTGCAGTATCTGCAGGAGACTCCAAGCCAAAGCTTCACAAAGGTGCAGAAAAAGATAAGGTCAACGGCTTTGTTTCAGGTTCAGAGGTCCTGACTAATCACACTGTACCAGACTTCAGGAAAACAGGCTTGAGGTCCAAGTCCAGCATCTGTCCTCCAAGCGGCACTCTGACAGGATCCAGCAGTAGAAGTCTTTCCCTTCTTGGCAGCTCCAATGTACCTTAGTCCTGGCAGGTACCCAGAGACTGCTATACCATGGTTTAACATGGTTTTCCTGCTGTGCGAATTCTGCTCCTTTCATTCATGTCAGGGCTAGGAATTGATGAGTAACCTTCTGCTGCTTTTTGTACATAATGCCTTCATAACCATGGGGCTAGTTCCTTTGGATGAAATGGGCTCCATTACAAAGGACTCTCTTGTCCAGGCAGTCTCAGTGTTTCCTGAAAGACAACTTACCTCCTGGCCACCAGACTGCCAAAGATGCGGAAGACAAACCCCTACTGTGGCTGCCCTTATTGGAAGCTGCCCTTCCTACCCAAGTAGGACAAAATCAGAAGGTGGTGGCCTGTTCAAATGCTGGGTGTGGCCTTGTGTGTTGGTTACAGCCTAGCTGCTACTGGCTGTTCATGCTGATGTGTCAGGTAGAAGCAACCATGTAGCGAAGATTTGCTGGTCCCTTCACCTCTATTGGGAGGCAGGTGATCACCTTGACTGGCATATCCAGTGTCAGATCACTTGCTGTAAATTTAACTTCTGGAAACCTTCCATGATGCTGGAAAGCTTGAGTGGCTTATGTCAGGAAGGAGCTCTGGAGAAATGATGCACACTCAAGGGGTCTGCAGCCAAATCCGTTTATTGCAAAGTATTACAGCCTTTTCTAGTAGACAAGAGACAGCCCCCCGAGCCCCATAGGTTAACAAGCCTGTTCACACACCTAAGTCGAGCTACTGATTGGTAAAAGTTATTGTCCATGCTCTGTCCACGCGCTCTGTCAGCTCACAGAATTGTTACAGTTATCTTCGACGGTGTTTACATTCTTGTCCGAGCGAACCGCCATTGGAGCCCCCTTATCTTCTCGTTGTTTTGCTTCTCCTAATTCAAGGTCGTGTCTCGGACTTTCTCAGGCCTACGAGAACCTTACTGTCTGCACTGATTGTTCAGGCTCAGCAAAACATATCATCCTGCTCTGCAAGTCACGATTCCACAGGCTTTGGTCTGGCAGGCTTCACGACAGATGTGGCCCAGCACTCTTTGTGAAGGGTTTGGGCTGGGGTCACCCCCTGATGCCCAGTGTTGAATGGCTCTTGTGTGGAGGGTGAAGTTTTGTGCATTGTAGGAGAGAGCACATAAATGGCAGCATTAACAGTAAAGGAAGATGACCTTAACATAATCTTAGCAAATATGGGCATTAGAAACCAGCAAAGCAGCCAAAAAACAGCCCAAATTTACATGTGTAATTACAGGGAAGCAGAGATTGCTGGACCCTGAACAGCCTGACTTGGTGCAGTCACCAGCTGCCAGCTCCCTCACCACCAGCCAGCTCTGAAAACAGAGAGTCCAAAAAATGAAGACTCTGCCAGGGAGCAGATCTCTGGGGACACCAGACCACACCAGAGTCCTGCCCAACATCGTATTGCTGCTGGACTGCTAATCAAATTCTTTAGGATATAGGAGATTACACATCATTCATGATTTCTGAATCATTTTTGTAACCACTGAATTAACCCTTACCCTGCAACAATCTGGTATCTTCCAAGTTTCATGTGTTTGTATGCAAATAAATCACTGGCCATGTTGCCTACTGTGGATCGGTATCGCAACTGACTGCAACCATTGCAGCTAACGCTTCTTGAGGCTACCTACCAAAGACTATTTCTACCCTGCAAGAGCCTTCTCACTCTAAAAATATTGCCCTTGTTCAGATGGCTGCAGATAGTTTTCTGTACAGCATTTGGCTTGCGTGCTGCAACTCCAGGAGATCTCTCTCACACAGCTGAACCACCACCCTAATCTTCACAGCAGTGACTTCTCGGTCTCGCAGTCACCGGTGTGAAGAACTTACCCAGCTTTGCTGCAAGAGAATGTGTTGAGATTTCTCAGCTTGCTACCATCGGACTAAGTGATGTCCTCTTCCTCTTGCCCTTCATCAGCAACCTACTTCCCTTAATTTGGTGCTTCCTTAAACAGCACTCTGTGAAAACTTTGCCTTTAAGCACATATGTGACAAATCCTGTAAAACAACCCCTCTTGGAGAATCTCCAGTTACCACCACCAAGCACATTTCCCATTTTGGGGCACTCAGGTTTGAAGATGTTTGGATTAAGTCCAATGCAAAAGGTGAAATGACTTGTGCTGGAAATCAAAAGAACTACAAAGATGGATAAGTAAAGCCATCCCCTGGTTTCCCCATCTATTTCCCTATAGGGATGCTGAAATAGCACCGTCCCTAAAACACGTCTGTGCATTTCTGGATGTATGTGTGTATTCTTGTGCAAAGTTCTGTATTGTTAACTGCTGTGAGACACTGACTCTTAAAATACTGGCTATCATTCATAAATGTTGCACTTCTATGTCTTCAAACGGTTCACCTCGAGTACCTGGGAGAATGCTGGTGAAGCTGTGATTTCCTCAGGCCATGAGTGGTGCTGGGAGTGAAGTCCAGCTTCCTCCTGCCTCCTCCTGCTCCCGGCAGCACCCACTAGCCTGAGCTTCAGTGACAATGTGAGGCTGGATCTGTGTTTAAACATCATTTTACTTTTTAAGCAATCAAATAAATCTGATCTGCTGCTGGTGAAACACCAACACACCCTTGGCCACACACCGACAGCTGCATTCTGGCAAGCAGATACTCTTCCAAACCAATGCTTTTAAATATTTGGCATGCACTAAAATTCTAAACATCAGCAAACTACACCTGTAATGTTTTCAGTGACAGAAGGCCATGGGCTGCTTCTGTTTTCTTAAAAGTGCACTGAGGTCAACTTTGGATTTGTTTCTCTGCAGTAGCACATCCATTTCCTGGGTTCATAGCGCTTCGTTTCTAGAAAATTGCTGAAATTACTTTTAAATTACTTTTTTTTTTAGGTGCCACTCCATCTTTAACATTTTTAGGTATGAAAGAAGAAGGGGAAAAAAACAATTAGTATGCCAGGAGTGTGGTGGGTAGGGAATGCTTGTCCCCACACGAGGTCTTTGCCAGAAAGGGAGGTGGCAGCAAGCACCAGCGCGGGGCCTGTGCCCTCCCTGCTGCTCGCAGAGTGCATCCAGCTGCTCAGGTCACTCGCTTTGGATGATAGAAATGTTTGATTGGGCCAAGTTTCCTACAGGGATGTTATGTGACTGCATAGTCTCCAAAGTGCTGGCCACAGGCCACAGAAGATCAGCTTTCATTTATTCTTCTCTACAGTCATTTGCCTTTCCTTTCTTAGATTTGTTTCAAAGAACCACAAAAGAAAGGTCTTCAGTGGAGTAACGGAGTGCCACCGCGCCCCTGGCGCTGCCTACGGCTGCCCCAACGCTGCCTCTGGGGGAACCCAAAACGGCACGCTGTGCCATCAGTGCCCTTGTAACAAAGCTGTCCCATAGAGGAGATGCCTGCTCCACGAGGGTAACAGATTGTCCAACTCGAGTTTTGGCAATTTGCTATTCTTAGCTTACCAATTTATTTAGGCTTTATATAGCTATTTCCTAGATTAATAGTCCTGTAAGAACGTATATAATAGTCTATGTGCTTTCCCATTTTTCTTCCCCGAACGCGTCCCAGAAGAAATTAGTTTGGAGAGGAAAGGGCTTTGAAGAGACAGGCTGTGCTGTGGCTTGGCTGTTGTGAATTGTGCCTTCAAAATGGCAGAAATGTCAGCCGGGATGCTGAAACGTGTAGGGTTTGGATGGCAAGATCTGCATTTGATTCTGGGATTTGCCTGTGGGATCAGGGCTCCACAGCTGCGGCTCGGCAGGCTTTCTCGCCCGAT
>NW_008628855.1:68666-72703 GCF_000691845.1 Merops nubicus
ACGCCGGGCTCCGCAGTCCTGGCAGCGCCCGAGGGCCCTGCCGTCCCCGGGGACACTTCCACACCGGCCCAGAGGCCATTATAAATATTCCTGTGCCCCTCTCATCCTACAGCCCAACCTCAGCCACCAGAAAGTGATCTCAACTCATGTATTTAGCATATTAGGCTTAACTAATATTTTATTTTTAGATTGCTATCTGAAAAATAAAAACGCAGTTTCAAAAGGCAAGATTCACTTTTTAAGCAACATACCTTGTGAGGGGGCTTTGCAATGCCTGAGTGGGTTTAGTCTGTGCATCTTTTGTTTCCATTGTTGTGCACCTTTGATTCTAAGAAGAGTCTTAAAAACAGTCCTTGGGTTCAACCTTTATCAAAGAGAATTTCCTTCCATTCAGATAAATGCTGCAAACTGAGTGCTAGGTCTATTTGGGGCCATTTTAATGGTACTGAAACTTCAGAACCAGAAGTGTCTGTCCCACTTTTTGCCTGGCCTTTGCAACCTCCAATATAAACAGGCCATATGAACTACTCTCTCCTGTCCTGGCACTCCTGCAATGGCTTCCTCCATCTCATGGAGAGGATCTGATCCTTTCCTGGTGAATATTTTTTGTATTGCAAAGACAGCTCCTTAAATTAGATCTACAATGTCATAGAAGTGCCGATCAAGATTAGAAACAGTCCATTTTCCAAGGACTTTATTCCAACACAATGACATAACCCCAGTAGGAGGGGAAGCACGGAGCGATGAAGGTTAGTAGCAGAATCAGACCAAGGTTGCAAGATTTGGGATTTGTGCCCAAAATCTGTGTGCAATCTGTGTCCAGTGCCGCTCTGTGCTTGTCCAACCACAGGAAAACAAGGATTCCTTGTCCCACCAGGAACTCTGTCTGTCTCAGGGACGGTCTCTTGTGTAAAAAAGAGCTTAATGAAGTTGAATCATTACATTCCATACGTGCCAGCCAGCCCCAGCGCCTTGAAGGTCTGCACGCATCTATCCAGAAGGGAGAGAGCTTTCTGAAGTCATCACCACCTTTTCCTGGAGGTGTACCAGTTTAAATTGTGTCATCTGCTGAGATGTCTGACTGCATCCTCACTCTTGGCAGTTGTCCTCCTGTGAACCAGGCTGAAGCTGTCCAAGAAATTACCCCTTTCAGCTGTCCTGCTACTCTGCTGAGACAAGTCACTGCTCTGTGCCCAAACAAGTTTTCAGAAACCTAAGCAAGATGAAAACAGTCAGGAAAGTTTTAGATGTGGACTTTTATTTTGGTGACAGTATTGTTGTATTTACTGCTTTTTTTTGTTTAAGTTTTTTTATATTTAGGTACTAAATTTTACATACTGTGAATGAGCAAAGAACCAACTGTTGAGCGACAGCACAGAGTAAGAAAACAGATCATGTTTTTATCTCCACTCAGATTTTAAAAAGAAACAAAAAATTCTGCTTCTGTGCTCTAGCAAGTCTATTGAAATCCTAGTGTTAAGAGGCAGGAGAATTTGACTTCCTAAGCTTGGAGGGAGAAAGTCGGAGACGACCAGCCTAAGGACTAACACTCAATTTTTAAGTTGTGGGAGAAAGGAATAATTGATGGATGCCTCTGAGACATATGCATAGCAAAGGGACATTGCAGCAGTAAGAGACACATTGCTCGAGCAAGGTGTACAACAGTGCTGAGCACCCACTGTAATGACAGACACCTTTCTTCTGTGGCACAGGCAGGGAATTTTTGCCATAACCGTGAAGAGGTTAGTGAGGGGTGAAACTGCTATTAAAGAGGCACCTCCTGGGACCGTCGCCTTGATTAACATCCCCACTAACCTTAGGCATCCCAGTTCTACAGCTCCACTAGAAATTCCTGACAAACCAGCAAAACTATTAACAGCACCTCCTTGGTGCTCATGTGTGTGCCCTTGAGTAGTGCCAGGAAGGAGTATGAGGCTGTTGGATCTGCCTGCAGCTGCAAGTGAATGCGGTGGGGTGGGGGAAAGGTGCTTAAAAGAGGAGGTCCCAGAGTTACTCTCCCCATGTGCAGCAGCTCCTCTGCTGCAGACACAGAGAGCGAGAATAACATATCTCAAACTAGAAGTGGTGTACTTCAGCTGAAAACAAGCTAGCAGTACCAGGAAACCTCCTGGGTTTTCTTCATACTGGTTTCACAGCAGGCATGGTTTAGCTCACTTTATAGGAAAAAGTTACATATATGAAGTAAGAACACGAAGCAAATGGGTTATCCACAACAGGTCATTCCAGGTGACTGATACTTCTAGCAAATTACACCATTGCCTTTCGGCTGCTTGAAGAACATTTCTGGGCTTTTATTTTATTAGAATAATTAAATAATAAAATGTATCTTGTTTAGTGTTACAGCCTGTTCTTCCAAAGCACTCTGGCAGCTCTTCCCCTGATCCACTTACCCAGTGTATAGGTCAGCTATATAGGCCTGGTTTTCTACAGGTCACTTTTGCTCCCTTCTTGCCATTTCACTGTAATAAGCATTATTCTGTGGTGCACAGCCACAACCGTGCTCCCAGAAAATTACACTGCTTTTTACACTTCCTCTGTTTAGGTAGGATTTACCATATTGCATCCATGTCTGCTGTATAGCCAGGGTTCTGCTTCGCTGTATGTATGGATACATATGTCTCTGACACATCGGCAGCTGGAGATAACAGCCAACACCAAACTGCTTGAACCCAGTGTTGTCAGAGGATGCTTACTGAGAAGGAAAGTTTTACTTTGCTGTTTGCTTCAAACAGAGGTTTCAAGAAAATAATAGTTCTGCCTGGCCTGCATTTCCTTCCCCAGGAGGAGGAATGGTTTAAAGCAGGGATGGGGATCCAAGGCTCCCTGTCCTGCACCTAGGCTCACCACAGCCTTCCTGAGTGACCTCAGGCAACACATTGAACAGCATAAATAATACTCATCAGGCAGAGAAACTTTATTAATAATTGTAACACAGATTTTTGAGACCTTAGAATAAAAATGTTAGAAGTGAAAAAAAAAATAAAATTAAAAAAAAACAAACAACAAAACAAAACACACAAAACCTGTCTTTACCAATGAAGTTAAATTTTTCTGAAAAAAACCCCAAGTGAATAAATTAAATAATTGATACAGCCAGTGGCTGATCTTATAAATCCTTCCTCAGCTGAGGTTATGCTGTAAATTTATCTCAGCTGTGAATAAGAGGCAGCAAGAAGAGAGATGTGGGAAGAAACTGCTCAGGGAGAAAAAGGATTTTGCAGGGCATACAGGAATTATGAAGGCTAGCAGGGTAAATAAGTGTTACTTCTTCTAGTGCTATAAATGTGCAAACCTTTGTGAATGTTGAATATGTTCTAATTGCTTTAAAGTAATTTTTATCTTCTATTTTTCTTAATAAGGCCAAGCAAAGTTTCCCTGTATTTTAGACTTTGGGGGAATTTTTTTGTTCCATTTAGCCATTTTTCTGCCATTAGTTTCTACGTTTGTCTCAGAAGAGGAAATTTTATTTCCTTTTTTGTTATGTTTAAATACCATCCCTAAAATGATGTAATTACAAGACATAACATTTTAATTAAATCTTTCATTGTCTGTTGACCAATGACAGGCCGGTGGCTGCCTGGCATGATTCACTGGCATGTGTGACTTACCAGCACGGTGCTGAGAGTCATAGAGGGACCGGGGGGAATTCCCCCCTGCCCCAAAAAGCATGCGGCTGCTGCTCCTTGAGCATCCGCCGTGGCTGTGCCAGGCTTATGCTGCTGCTGCTGCTTCCTCCTGTCTCCTCTGCCTGCTTGCTTCCCTACATGTACAGCCCGAAGGTGAACTTGGCCAGGGAATGCTGAAGAGTTTTCCAAGGGAGAAAAAAAAAATGAAAAAAAGAAAGGCTTTTCTTCAGCCATATTGCTGCTGGTCAGAAAAGCAGCTCCACTCGGCAGGGAAAGGGGGTGCTTAAGGCAGCCGAGGTGTCACAGCGCCCAGTCACACCGAGCTCCTGGAGCTCGGCTCCTTGCTGCAGAGAGGGCCGGCGGGTCGGGCGGCCCGAGCCCAGGGTGGCG
>NW_008628856.1:0-13644 GCF_000691845.1 Merops nubicus
CCCAACAAGAAGACCCCAATGAGCTCTGTGACATTCTTTAAGTGCCACTTTTGTGGCCTGCTGCAGGTGACTGGGGCACGAACCCAGACTGTGGCTTTGCAGATGCTACACGGTGCCTTTTTGGGGAGAATGGGTTGGATTGTCCCAGTTCTTCAGCAGATGTGCAGGGCAAAAAAGGGGAAACTCCTGAATTCCCTTCCAGGCCCATCATGGGTAGAAATTGAAGATACCCCAGCAAATGCTCCCTGGAATATTCCTGTTATAGTTTGAAAAGAATTAACTTCCACCTCTGCACAAGTTTCCTGATAACCACCTCAGCTCTTCTTTAATTGCTTTCTGCCATCCTTACAAACCATCCCCTGGACCCAGGGTGTAACTCTTACCATTAAATAGCCACAAATAAGCCAAAAAGACCCAGAAGGGATCAACTTTGGGGTTGGTTTTGATCAGCTCTCATACACAGTGGCACACCCTGGTTCAGGAGGAGTGATCCACGCTTCCTTCACCCAAGCAGCTTTCCTGCTTCTCAGCTCTCCTTGCCCATCACTTCTGCTTCCTTCTGGTCTACTGTCTGCTTGGCCAGAGCATGAAGAAGTTGCCCCTTCCCTGAGACTCTCGTGCATCAATGGCTTTGGTGTTGTCCAGCAGGCAGGGAGCAGGGCTTGAGGGATGGTGCCTGGTCAGTGATGCTTCCTACAGCTTGGTAGGATGAGTAGCACAAGGAGGCTCCTTAGTGCAGAATCCCAGCATGGTGGGGGTTGGAAGGGACCTCTGGAGATCACCTCATCCAACCCCAAATCCCTCAAGAGAAGGAGGCTCCACAACACAGAAGAGGTATGAGTCTGGGTCCTGTGGGACACAGCAGGAAGGAACTTGGATGACTTCAGGGATTTGGGGTTCTGGTTGTTAGATCTCACTGCTTTACAAGGTGGGATTTTTCAAAGGGCTTGTTAAGAAACCTATTAACCATCTGCAGATGTTCACAAAGAGGCTGTCAGGACAGAAGCTCCTCCAGAGAGAAGTCCTTGACGTTCTCTCCTTCAGCAGCAGGATGCTGTGGTGTCACTGTTAGGTGAGATGTGGGCACCTATCCCCTTTTCCTTGGGAGTGCTTGGCAGCAGCCAGGAGCTCCATCAGGACAGACAGCTTCTGCTGGGGAGGACTTGAAGCAGAGGGGTTTGCTCTGGGAGGCAGAGGGCAAAACCCAGCACCTTCCTTCAGCCCAGCTTCTAGGGGGGTCTTGGAGCCTCCTGAACCCACCCACGTAGCCATGAGGAGGACTGTAAATGTCAACTTGGATCATTGGGAGTTTCAGAGGTGAAAAAGATGTTTGCAGGGAGAAAGGGCAGCTCCAAGTGGGCTACAACACAAAGAACAAAAAGGGGAGGGTGGGGAGGGAAAATCTGGAGCATGCAGTGAAAGAAGATGGGGCTCAGAAGTGGCCAAGATCGATGTCAAAGATTCATGACTGCAATGGGTGTTGCAACACCCAGACACTGAGTTTCTAACACTGCTGTATGGCAAAAATAAAACTTGGATCCCCTTCAGCTGCCTGGTTTTGCAGCCAGCTGAAGGCCACGGGTGAGGACCCTGTGGGATGCTCAGTGCTTTCTCAAGGACGCTGGAAAATTTAAGGTCATGGCTGTTACAGGACCAAGGTTTGGCCATCCTGAGGCACTTGGAAAGTCTTCAACCCAACCAGTGATCTTTTAGCAGAGCACTGTCACTGTGAGCTCCTCCTCAGCAGACGAAGGTGCCAGAATCTCCACTTGACTTGACTCCAGGAGCTGGTGCTTGGAAAGCAGAGCTGGACATGGCAACGCTGCCAAGGAACTAATCCTGCAAGTGAGTGTTAATTGACCTTTCTATAGATCAGATGAATGCTGCACTGCTCCTGATGGGCTGGGTTTTAATCACCTCGAGGTGTTTTTTTAAGCCTTGAGAGTGACAATATTCCTGTATCAGTCTTCACTGTGAGAGCCTGGCAAGGCAAAGCCCCAGTTTTGTGGGCTTTATTAGGACTTGGGAGAAATAAACCATCCTAAGAGCAGTTTTGAAACCTCCCCTCTCCTGAAGTGACACCTTGGGGCTGTTCCTTCCACCCACCTCTTGGTGTTATCACATCTCCCAGGAGTGTGAAGTAGCTGAATAAACAGAGCCAGGGAGCTCTGAGAAACGCTACGAGCACCACCTACACCTTGCTGCAAATGTCAACAGGAATCAAGAAGTTCATTTCCCATGCAAGCCAAGCCTTCAAAGCCAGCTCTCCTCCTGCTTTAAACCACAGGGAAATGTTGCTGCTGCCTGCGTCGGGCTCTGGAAAGACACAGTTGGAATGAACAAAGAGAGGCAAGTTTTGCCCAGGTATCATCCAGCCCTCATTCATTAGGTGCCTGCAGTCTCTGGGTGTCTGACAAGCTCCCTTCTGAGTGTCTGCATCTGCTTTCAGTTGAGGTGGCTTCGTGTTGATGCCAGTCCTCTGCTGGGACTCAGCCTGAGCCCAGGAATCCTGCCTGTTGGGGCAGGGCTGGCAAACTCTCCTCTTGGCTTCTGCTGGGGGTAAGTGCAAGCCTGTTCCCAAATGCCAGGGCTTGCAGTCTGTATTTCCAGCATCATGGACTGGTTTGGGTGGGAAGGGACCTTTAAAGCTCATCCAGTCCAACCCCCTGCAGGGAGCAGGGACATCTGCAGCTAGAGCAGGCTGCTCCGAGCCCAAACCAACCTCCCCTGGGATGGTTCCAGGGATGGGGCAGCGACCACCTCTCTGGGCAACCTCAGCCAGGGGCTCAGCACCCTCAGCATCCAAAATTCCTATCTTCTCTCTAGCTTAAATCTCCCTCTTTTAGTTTCAAACCACCCCCCTTGTCCTGTCCCAACAGTCCCTGCTCAAAAGTCCCTCCCCATCTTCCTGCCAGGCTCCTGGCAGCCCCCAGCAGGTCTCCCCAGCTGGAGCCTTCTCCTCTCAGCTGCCCCAGCCCAACTCTCTCCTGCTGGGCTCCCAGCAGAGGGGTTCCCCCCTCGGGGCATTGCTGGGGCTCCTCTGGCCCCGCTCCAGCAGGTCCCTGGCTCTGCTGTGCTGAGGACTCCAGAGCTGCCCCAGCCCTGCAGGGGGGTCTCCCAGAGCTGGCAGAGGGGCAGGGTCCCCTCCCTGCCTGGGGGGGCAGCCCAGGCCACGGCTTGCTTTGGGCTGGGATTGCACAGAGCTCAGGAACAACTCCAGAAAAACCAGGAAAATGGAGCCTTGGCACTTCCTTGATTTCTTTACTTCCATCTGTTGCCTGTGATGATGCAACGACGACAAAGGCTCTCAGCACAGTTGTCTTCCTGTCGTTCTTTGGGTGAGAAGTGATTTCTGAGGAACGTCACCCCGCAGCGCTGTGACGAGGACCCCGCTGGATTTCCCAGTAAGCCAGTGTCACCCTGGTACTGGGAAACACGACAGCGTCCCAGCAGTTCCAGCTTGGGCAATCTGCCTCAGCACTTGGCTAATCCATCCCTGCTGCCAGGAGCTGAGGGATGTGTCAGAGCCTGCAGAGTTCCACCCCCCGGCACAGGACCACGGCCGTGCTGCTCCCCTCTGATGTGTCCTCAGCCCTTTGATGTGGCTGAGCCAGCCCTGATAGGGACTAGCAGCCTCTGGGAAAATGAAACTTCCCAGATCTCCAGAACACATGGCAGAGAAATAAAAGTGTGAAAAATTGAAATGACAAGGTTGAGCAGGTTCTTTCTTTCAAGGGAGCTTCAGCCTGGCTGGGTGGTGAAGGAGAGGAGCTGAGATCCTTCTTCTACTGAAGGGGGTTTCTACAACATCTCAAATCCCAAAGCAGTTCTCAATTTATGGACCAAATCCCACGTTTCATGCACGTACATCCACTGGTTTCTTCTTGCCTTGTTTTTGGTAAAGGTCCTTTTAAACTGTAGGTCCTTTCCAAACTTTTTAAACTTAAAGGTCCTTTCCAACCGTAGTGATTCTGTGAAGTCCTTGCAAAGACCTGGCCCTGCAAAGCCATCGCTGCCACCTCAGTGGAGGAGGTGGTTGCTCAAGGATCTCTTCTGCTCCTTCCACCCACACGAGCACCCTGGAGTCCTGGCTCTTCTTGGCCAAGCCTCCAAACTTTGTCTGGGATAAAACTCGGCGCTTTCAGATCCTGAAGAGCAAAAGCACAAAGGTAAAGAACATGTGATGTGTTTTAAAGACATCCTGTTCCAATTCATGGGGGAAAAAGTGAGAGTTGCACTGGGCCCATGCAGGAGGACCTGGAAGGGTTGAATCCTGTAGCTATAAGCCATGGTTGAGCTGTTTCCGTGGGGTTTGGTATCAGCACATCTGTCTCTGGAGCTCCAGAGAATTAATTGTTCAACGTATTTTATATAAAGATGATTTCTTTTCTTGGCGTGGAGATGGGTGGGAGAAATCCAATTGTAAAGAAGCTTTTCAGGACTTTATCAGGAAGAGCCTGGAGAGAAACTGTGTCTCATTTCATTAACTTTTAATTCTTTTTTTGGTAGCTGTTACTTGGTAAGAGGGGTTGATTTTTAATGAGAATTGGAGGGCTGCTTTTGACGGAAGTGAAACAGATGCAGAAGAAGTTTCATAACTTGGCTCCTGGTGTATTTTTGTCACTGAGATGACAGAGCAC
This sequence comes from Merops nubicus, assembly GCF_000691845.1. Lineage (NCBI taxonomy): Eukaryota > Metazoa > Chordata > Aves > Coraciiformes > Meropidae > Merops > Merops nubicus. The sequence goes on from NW_008628856.1 coordinate 4,641, forward strand.
GACCCTAACATGAACAGGCAAACCCTGTCAGGAAAGGGATGAGTGATTTGGACCCTTCTCCCACCCCCTTCCCTTCATGGAGCCTCCCGAGCAGGGTGTTCATCCTTGATCTTGTAGGATGTGGGGAACCTCAGCATGGAAAAAAAGGTCTAGGGAGCTGAACAGGGCAGGTGGGAGAAGGGGAGAGGGGATGTCCCTTGGGAGGGAGTTCATCATGAATCTCCCCGTGATGCTCCATGGGATGGAGTTACTAAATCATGTCCATACCAGATGCTGGTGCTGCAAAACCAACCTACCCTTTGCATGGCTGACATGCTCTTTTTGTATGCTAGCAGAGCTTCTCTGGTGTATTCTGGGGATCAGGAGCCTGTCTAAACATTAAAGCTGTTTAGGTAAATACCAGCTGGTGCTCTGTCCTGTTAGCAAATAAAAGCCTCTATTTTAAATCAGTGTTGCAAAGAAGAACAATGTTTAAATAGTTATACTGTTTTCCCCTGGAAAATAAAGAACTTAAATGCAACTGGCACAGTGAACTCCTGGGGAAAATGCTCTGAGCTGCTCTAGTCACCAGGAGATTGCTGTGGGGACAAGGGAGAGGAGAACAATTAGGATTGTGGTGGTGAAAGGAGACACAGAAGAATGATGTGCTCAGGTAGAGGCTGGGCCAGAGATGCAGGACAGGCTGGGAGCATCCCAGTTCTGGTTGGAAAAGACCTTGAAGATCACTGAGTCCAACCACCCCCAGCAGTGCCAGGGAGCACCCACCCATGTCCCTCACCCCACAGCTCCACGGCTTGGGAACCCCTCCAGGGGTGGGGACTCCACCACTGCCCTGGGCAGCCTGGCACAGCCCTGGGCAACCCTCTCAGGGAAGAAACTCTTCCTTACATGCAACCTAAACCTCCTCTGTGGCAACTTGAGAGCCCCAACCCAAACCTCTGCCCGCGGCCGACACGCTCCTGCCAGCTCCTGGCTGGAAAGCTCTGGCTGCAGGAGGTGAAGGACACTCAGCCAGAGCTGTCCTTGCCCTTCTTCCCCATGACTGTTGAAAAAGCAAATTCTGCTTTTTCTCTGTATTTAATAAGCACTAGAGGGCTGCAGAGAACTGCGTTTGGAGCTGCAGACAGGGACAGTGAGGAAAGCTCCAGCCACTCGCCCTGGTCCTTAAAGGAAACTGGACCAGGAGGATGCAGAGAGGTGATGCTCTGGTTTTCCTTACCTGGGGAGAGAAGAGAGAGGTGCTAAGGTACAGCCAGTTGTGAAGCAGCGTTGGTAGTGGCTCACACCTAGAATGGATATGAGGGATGGAGGTTCTGCTCCTACATCACAAAAGAGTTCAGGTTTGTTCCCTCTGCTCAAGGCAGCTTGCTCAGGGCCACGTCCTGTTGGACTTTGAGTGTCATCAAGGACTGCAACCTCTCTGGACAACCCCTTCCAGCATTTGACAGCTCTCACACTTCAGAAAAAAAGACACTGAAAAGGCTTTTTCTTGTGTGTAAATGGAATTCCTGTATTTCAGTTTGTGCCCGTTCCTCTTGGCCTTCCATGAGTGCTCCTGAGAAGAGTTTGGCCCCATCCTCTGGCTGTGGCAACAGTGGTGCTTTGATCCCCAGGTGATGACACCAAAGGGCAATGCCCTGCTTTGAATTAAAAGAGAAAACCTAGAAAAAAACTTGGGGTATAGAGTTAAAATAGGGAGACTGGTCCAGGAAGGGCCTTGAGAGACTGAATCTTGGTATCCCAGACACTTCTCTTCTAATTCTCTTTCTAATTTCCAGCCTTCATTTCTCCTGGGCTGGTTTATACCCACGTGGGATGGTGTCTACTTCAAGGACATTCCTCCTCCCAGGGTGCCCAGGGCCCCTGGTGCTGTTAAAAAGCCTTTGTCTAGTTTCTCAGCACTTGTTCTGCTGAGCTGCACCCACCCAGCTCCCCCCTCTCCGATTGCCACGAGGTCCTCGTGTTATCCTCTGATCCATACACAGGCTTCTTCCTCTTCAGTCCTTCTTCCTCTTCAATCCTTCTTCCTCTTCAGTCCTTCCAGCTGCTAAGCACAGACACAGCAAACCCAGTTCAGATCCAGAGCTAGTGCCTTATTTTTTACCCCCCTGTACCATGTTCAAGTCTGTAAGGCCACTCCTCTGGGCTTAGAGTTTCTCCTGAGTTTTTGGTTTTAGGATCAGAAAACTCCATCTGGATCCTCATTGCTGTTTTAGTGCCTTAAGTCATCAATAAAAATATAAAGCCAAGCAAAGATGGTCTTTGAAGGTCTCCCAAGAACCTCTCTCAGCATCGTTTACTGCTCCCCTCAAACCCTGAAAAATGAGATGGTCTTTGAAGATTGAAGATTGATTGATCTTTCTCCCAAGAACCTCTCTCAGCATCACTTACTGCTCCCCTCAAACCCTGAAAAATGCTGCCTGGGAGACTCAACCCCCTTCTCCTTCCCAGTTTGTATTTACCAGACTGGGATCATAGAATCAGAAAATGCCATGAAGGTACCAAGAATACCAAGAGGTTGGAAGGGACCTCAAGGATCACCTGGTCCAAGAATACCAAGAGCTTGGAAGGGACCTCAAGGATCATGTGGCCCAAGAGTACCAAGAACTTGGAAGGGACCTCAAGGATCATGTGGCCCAAGAGTACCAAGAGGTTGGAAGGGACCTCAGGGATCATCTGGTCCAGCCTTTCTTGGCAAAATCACTAGGACTGAGTGCCCCAGGTAGCCTGCAAAGCCTGTTTTATCCCAGCTGAACATCCTAAAAACCCCAAGACAGCACAAGAGAAGCACCTGGTCTCCTTCTCCAGTCAAACAAGACAAAGGTGAACCCCAACTTTCTTTTCCTGTTGTTTTCCAAGCACCCCTACTCCTGAAGAGGTGAAAATCTGCCCTTGAAAGCTTCAGCAAGAAGCCCTCCATGTAAATAAATATTTTTTTTTCTGATGTAAAAAAGTAATGAGCCACAGGAGGACAGAATTCAGAGGGTAGTTATGCAAACAAGTCACCCAGGCCAGCACCTGCTCTCCACTGAAGCCCATCCCAGCCTCCACCAGCCCTGCAAGAGCAGCTGATGAATAATTCACCCAGCTTCAGAGGGTCAGCACAAGGGGGAAGTTCTAGGGAAGAGTTATTTAATACCTATAAATAAGACATTAGGGATCCATGGCCTTGTGCTGCCCCTGCACATGGGGGTGAGGTGAAAATTTTGGGCTCAGCATCTCCTCGTAATCCCATTCCATACCGAGTGGATAAGAATCTACTGAATTTACCTCTCTCTCCCACTGCCCTGATTTTAGAAAGGCTGGTTTGTACTTGGGTGCTGGCAACCAGCTTTCTCTGAGTCCTTAAAACCCCACCTAAAGCTACATCCACCCTTCTGAGCTTAAATATTGCAGCGTTATAATCAATATTTGATAAACGTGTTCTACAGAGAACCCTCCAATACCCATTTCCCTGATTTCTTCCTGTACCAGAAAGCAAACAAAATATAATCCAGAGACAGAAAACAGGAGGGTATTTTCTGGCTGTGGACTTTGATTTCTGGTTTTGATTGTTTCTCCTCTTTCTCATTAGTTCATTTACACACTGAGGGGATGGTGAAGGGAAAAAGTATAAAAAGAAAGGGGAAAAGCTCAGGTCATGGGGAAAAAACCAGCAATTAGAGGCAAAGAAGAAGGGGCAGGTTTTAAAAGCCAGACTTTGCAGGTTGTTTGCAGGTTTCCACTCCTACCAGAAGAGATCAGGATATCCCTAGATAGACAAATTGCTGCTTCCAGCAGGAAAAAAAACCTCCTGGCAAAATTATTTCCCACTAGAATTGTAAGGAATTAATGCGATGGAGGCTGGAACATGGGCTGGGCAGGTTCAGGATGGATCTACTCATCCCAGCCCCAAAACGGCCAAATTTGTGACGACCACTCCTCCAGCCCTTTTAAGAGAGTTTTGTCTTGGCAAAAGTCTTTTTAAACCTGTTTTCTTTCCTCCAGTTTGCCACCAGATGGCACGTACAGACCGGGCGAGCGGGGATGGAAGGTGGTGGGTCAGTGGGGGACAGCCTGGCCCCAGATGGGGGTGAGACCCCACCAGAAGAAAGCTCTAAGGTGAGTTTCTGTTCACAAGTGACCGTGCATCCCTCCAGAATATGTCCCCTTGGACTAAAAGGATAACAAAAATGAGGTTTTCACTCAGGGTGATAACTCTCCCTGCCCATGCAGGAGGGGTTGGCACTAGATGGTCTCTAAGGTCCCTTCCAACCCAGCCCATTCTGTGATGTGGTCATCAGATGCCACGTTTTCCCTCTACCCCTGTGTTATGACCCTCTAAGGAGCTGGGGGAGCTTGGAGTGGCTGCACCCAGCCCAAATGCAGAGCAAATCTCAGCCAGACCCATGAGCAATAACTCAGCCTGTGCTGTCTGCTGGTGTCAGTCCACGTTCACCTGCTGGGGTGAGGGGAAAGCCCTGGGAAGGAGACCTGAGGGCACATGGTGGGGTGAGGACAGTGTCAAGGTTCTGGTGGGTGTGAAGCTGTGAAGGGACAGAGGGGTGACAGCACAGAAGTGGGGCTGGTGCAATCCTGTCCATTGAACAGCAGGATCCTTGGGGATTCTTGTCCAGCACCTTGGGCTGTTGGTGGATGAGAAGCTCAACACGAGCTGGCGTCCAACTGGAAGGCCAACCAGGTCAGGAGAGGTGATTCTCCCCCTCTACTCTGCTCTTGGGACACCCCACCTCGAATACTGTGTCCAGTTCTGCTGTCCCCACCATCAAAGGGACATGGAGCTGTTGGAAGGAGTCCAGAGGATCACAAAGGTGACCCAGGGGCTGGAGCATCTCTGCCCTGAGGATGGGCTGAGGGCACTGGGGTTGTTCAGCCTGGAGAGGAGAAGACTCCGGGGGGACCTTAGAGCTGCCTCCAAGACCTGAAGGGAACCTCCAGGAAGGCTGGAGAGGGACTTGGCACAGAGTGTGCAGCGCCAGGACCAGGGGGGATGGTTTAAACTGGAGCAGAGGAGGTTTAGACTGGGCCTTAGGAAGAAGTTCTTCAGTGGGAGGGGGTCAGACTCTGGACTAGATTGCCCAGAGAGCTGTGGATGCCCCTCCCTGGAGGTGTTCAGGCTGGATGAGGCCTTGGGCAACCTGGTGTAGCTGAGAGGTGTCCCTGCCTGTGGCTGGGGGGTGGGTGAGAAAGACTCTGCGGGGTTGGGTGAGAAGATCTCTGGGGTCCCTTCCAAATTCAGCCATCCTATGATTCTGTGATAAGAGAAGGTCAAGATACCCAGCAGCTAGCATCCCACCAGGGTCTTGCTTCTGCCTACTGGAAGCACTCCCTCCCAGCATCTCTCTGTTGTGCCTGTCACATGCTAAATGCATCTCTAGCATTCTGGAGATGTTTAATTACTTTTCTTGGTACCATTTGTGTTGATTGCATTTCTTTCTTTGGGTAAGAGAGCAGATCACCCTGTGCTTCCCACAAAGGCTTCTGATCCCCCATCCTGGTGCTAAAAATGCTCCTGGTGTCCCCAAACAACATGAGGCTGCTCCTGTTGGCTTTTATTTCTCTATTGCAGAGAATTCTATTCATGCCATAACCAGATATTTCCCCCATTCAGGATTTCTGCACCTACCTGTGTTTATCTTCTCGACTCCAGCCCATTTCTCCAGTGACCAGGATCTTTTTGGATCACCAATCCGTCTTCTGAAGGGCTGTGGACTTCTCCCAGCAGAACCATCTGCCAGGGGATGGGCTCTCCAGTCTCCCTGCTTCAGAGACACAAACACAAATTGGTCTTGTTGCTTGGGACAGTCTCTCACTCCCAGCCACTATTAGGGACCTTGGGCCATTTTCCATGTTACCTGGTGGGAGAGGATCTTCCATGTCATGGGAGATGACCAGCCCCAAGTTGATAGAATGGTCTGGGTTGGAAGGGACCTTAAAGCTCATGTAGTTCCAACGAGCAGGGACACCTTCCATTAGGCCAGGTTGCTCAAAGTCCCACCTGACCTGGTCTGGAAAACATCTAGTGATGAACAAAGCATCCACAACTTCCCTGGGCAACCTGTGCCAGGGTCTCACCACCTTCAGAGTGAAGAACTTCTTCCTAATTTCTCATCTAAATCTCCCCTCTTTCCATTTAAAGCCATCACTCCTTGTCCTGTCAAGAGCTGGGTGAGAAAGGACAGGACCACAGGAGGGACGTGCCTGTTCCTTGCTGCCACCCACCACAGCAAATTCCTCTTAAACACAACTTGGTTAAGTTGTCCCCCAGCCCTGACCTGTGAGGAGCCAGGGTCACTGCAGGTTCTGCTCATGAATAATGAAGCTGCCATTGTAGCTATGCAAATGTAACCCAACGAGCTCCAAACGAAATAAAATGTTGTTTATTATGTCAGTTAATGACCAGTCCCCTCCCAGGCACTCATTTGGGTTTCTGGGCTGGGACTGGTTTAGTTGAAGAGGTGGAAGCAGGTGGCCAACAGAGAAGATGAGGTGTCCCCACGAAGCCCAGAGCTTGGAGCCATTTGGGCAGCCTGTACCTACAAGAGATGATCCACAGGTTGAACACAGGAGGGGATCTGGTCCTAGTCAGGATTTCCTGCCCGTTTAGAGCAATGACTGGGAAATAATCAGCACGGGGAAATTTTTACATATCATCAGTTGTAGAGCAAACTGTTTCAGCCTGGACCTCCTCTTAACCATCTGGTGACAGCCAGAAGTGGGACAGAGGGTTGCTAGGTCTCAGGATAGGTGCTCAACCCCTCTTCATCCTTCAGCTTGTCCACCTAGTGCAAAGCACCACACCCCCCAAGAGATGGGGAAGGAGCTGTTGGCATGATGCAGCCACACAAAGGTATTTAGAATCATAGAATTAAGTTGGAAGAGACCTTCAAGATCATCAAGTTTACCCAGCACTACCAGATCTCCCCAAACCACATCCCTCAGCACCACATCTCCATGGCTTTTAGATCCCTCCAGGGATAGAGACTCCAACCTGGGCAGCCTGGTAGGGGCTTGACAACCCTTTTAGCTCCCACAAGTTATAACACAGTGCTGGAGGGCTTCCAGCTGGTCTACAAACCTCCATCAACCAGATGCAACTCAAAGCTGATGAAAATTGACTCAAGACTGTGGGTGCCACCATGCACCTTGCCCTTTGCCAGCTTCTTCTTGCCATCACCAAACTCACACACGCATGGCCCAAAGGAATGTCCAGCCCTGAGCTGCAGATATGATTTCTCTACAGAAATAACCTTTATAGCTCTGATGGACCATCTTCCACACAGCCATTCCTTGAGCAGGAGCCACTGCATTGTTTTCTACACCTCTGCCTCTTGTCAGGAGGAAGCCAGAGTAAATCCTTGGGCAGCTCAGTGGAATCCTGCCCTGTGGGCTGGTCATGGTTGTGTCTTCTCAACTCAGAGCACGGGCAAGGACGTGTGCCAGGTTATCAGTGAGTTCAGACAAAGCCCCTGGTGCCACAGCCCCACGTCCCCCCAACATGCCCCATCACAGACCGTGAGCTCTGGGTCACAGAACCCAGCGTGGTGGGGTTGGAAGGGACCTCTGGAGAGCATCTCGTCCAACGAGATGGTGGCTCACAGAAATCTCACCTTCCAGCAAAGAGAGATGAGCTGTTGCATCGACTCACGTGGACTCGATGGCCTCAACCCCTGTTTGAATGGTGCCCAGTTTTTGGGGGGAGCTGGGGGACACCAAGCTCTGCTCCACACGGTGTCTTGAGCCAGTAGATGTCAATGACACCACCTCAGCCTCATGGAGTGGCCAAGAATTACAAAGGAGGAGCAACATTATGGGTTGTCACAAATTACTGATGACAGGATGAGAGGAAATGGCCTCAAGTTGCACCAAGGAAGGTTTTGACTGGATATTAGGAAGAATTTCTTCCCCGGAACGGGCTGCCCAGGGAGGTGGTGGAGACCCCATCCCTGGAGGGGTTCAAAAAATGAGCAGATGTAGCACTTGAGGCTCCTTTATCACAGGAAACAATGTTCAAGGGAAAACATACAAGGAGTGAGTCACACCCCTGATGTTTAGATATTTATGGCTTTACCTGGTGCAGAAACAAACAAAAAACAAACCCAAAAGTGGAGAAGCAGCAGATGCCCACTTAGTGCACGTCCTCCTTGCTTTCACATCAAGGGCTGATGTCTGCTCGGGTCCTTTGTAAGCCTGAGACTGGCTGGTTTGATGGCTGCAGGTGGATATGTCCCTCTAACAGGAGGTACTGAGAGCTTCTGCTGAGCACCAGGCATGACAGCACGAAGCTTTGCACACAGACAGGAGAAGGACCCCTCTGAAAAGCCCCAGACCCAGCAGAATGAGTTCAGACAATAACAGAATCATTTAGGTTGGAAGAGACCTTCAAGATGATGAAGTCCAACCATCCCCCAGCACTGCCAGGTCCCCACTGCCCCGTGTCCCTCACCCCACAGCTCCACGGCTTGGGAACCCCTCCAGGGGTGGGGACTCCACCACTGCCCTGGGCAGCCTGGCACAGCCCTGGGCAACCCTCCAGGGCAAGAAATTGTTCCTCAGGGACAACTGAAACCTCCCCTGGGGCAACTTGAAGTCGTTTCCTCTTGTCCTGTCACTTGTTCCTTGGGAGCAGAGCCCATCCCTGACCTTGGTCCAATGTCCTGTCAGGGAGTGGTGGAGAGTGAGAAGGTCACACATGGCCAGGCCCTGTGCAGTAGAGAGACACATCCACACACGTGTTGCAGCAGCATCCACCAGTCCATAAATCAAGCACAGAGGCTCATCCACCATCACCTTATGGACAGTTTTGCCATTCCTGCCCTCCTGATTTCTGCTGGGGTATGAGCAGGGGGCCAAGGAGAGAGATGCTTCTAACATCTCCACCTTGGACACCAGGTTCTGGCTGTCTCTCCATCAGGCAAAATCCTCCAACGTGGGGAATCTTGATGGATTTATCTCTGGCCAATCTCAAATGAGAAAGTGGAGCTTCTAATTCCTTATTACAGCA
>NW_008628856.1:13661-69872 GCF_000691845.1 Merops nubicus
CCTTCCCAGCCCCTGGGGTGCTCCATGCTGGGTCCCAGTCAGGTGGCTCTTCTATGGCTGCTCCTTCTTGTTGGTGCCTTCTCCAGCACGTGCTGAGAGGAGGAACTTTCTCATGGGCTCTGGGTGCTTGTCTGTCAGGGAAGCTGCAGCTACTTTCCTATTTTTATTAATTAAGGGACAGAACAGCAGAAACAGCCAAATGTCTCCCCTGGTATCTGTGCACTCTTTTTAAGGTGATATGGGCCTGATCTCGTCAAAATTAATGGCTTAGAGTTATTCATGATATTATTCTTAATGGGGCCAAGCTTATACTGCACCCAGCAAGAAGCAGTGCTTGACTTGTCAAAGATTTATAACACATCCTGACCTGCCTGGGCTGAGTATAAAAAACTTCATTGCTGATAATGATGCTGTGCTCTGCATTAGAAGGAACGAGGAGGGAAAGGTGCAGCAGGGTCCTGTCCACCCATCCCAGCACCTTCTCAAGCTGTGGATCACCTGGGCAGAAAAATCCCTTCCTTCTCTCTAGTCTAAATCTCCCTCTTTGAGTTTCAAACCATCCCCCCGTGTCCTGTCCCTACAGGCCCTGCTCAGAAGTCCCTCCCCAGCTTTCTGACAGGTCCTTTAAGCCCTGGCAGCCCCCAGCAGGTCTCCCCAGCTGGAGCCTTCTCCTCTCAGGCTGCCCCAGCCCAACTCTCTCCTGCTGGGCTCCCAGCCGCGGGGTTCCACCCCTTGGAACATCTCCATGGCCTCCTCTGGAGCTGCTCCAACACGTCCATGTCCTTCTTGTGCTGATATTATCCTAATTGCCTTATGATGCTGATGCACTTTTCAAACCTCTTTATAACACCGTTGCCTGAGGATCCCTTTAAAAAAAACCAACCCAAACACTCCAAAGCTCTGGCAAAGCCCCCACAACATGCATGAGAGTCAAACCCCAAGGATGGAACCAGGGAGGGGTCTCCTTTTGCAACGGGGCTTTACAGCAGAGGCAAAGACATCATCCCAGTCATAATTAAAGCTCAGAGGCTGAGAACACTCACACAGCCTAAACACTCATGGAAAGGCTCCGTGAAGCTACTAGGACTTCAGAGGACACAGACTGAAAATTACCTTAATTAAATAAAAAGAAAGAAAAAAAAGGCATGGAGATTTATCAACATTGTAAAGCTCCTGAATACTAATTCCTGACTGCAGACAAAATAGCCTTCCATATGTTTATTAAAAACATATGCCTCTGCCCATTAGGCTGTGGAGAAGATGATTTTTTCCATTCTTTCAGTAAAAAGAAATGTTTTTTTTTTCTGATTGCAAGTAAATATTTCTGCAGCCGAAGGAAACCTCCCAGGAAACAGTTTCCTGTAGAAAAGGGTTTGCTCCACTTGCATAATTCCATACTTTTAATCAATGCTTTAATTATTATTAGCCTTACAAACACACGATCCCTAATTGCTTTATTCATTCATAACGAGAACTGTGAAAAAAAAAATGTCTGAAAAGGGCAGGTCTGGCCAGCAGGCTGGAGGGTTTAAAATAAAAGAGAAATTTGCCTAGTTTTGATGTCTTCAACACTTGGGTCCCCTGGTTCATTAGGAGAGAATCTGCTCCACACGGTGCTTGATGAAGAGCTCACAGACTGAAAGGCCTCGATCAAAGCCTGACTATTCCTGCTCTGGAATTTAAATCTGGAGAGATTTAAATTGCCATTAAACTCTGGCATGAGTTTAACCTTGCCCAATTACAGGGCTAACGCCCCCAGCTCGCAGGGCGTGGGTTTTCATGGGGGTTTCACACCAGACTGGTGGTGCTGGAGCCTCAACTTCCCCATGGACCACGGAGGAGATGTAATGAGGATGGCCAGAGTCTGAGCCTTCCTCACGCTGGGGTGGTTATGGGTGACCAGTGTGGATAACCTGTGGTGACACACACCAGGACAGCGTGGTCCTTTCTCACTCACCCACCCTGCAGTGCTCCCAAGCTCCCTTTTGTTTCCTCCTATCCCACTTCGACTGATTCCAATGCAAATCTGTTGGATTTGCTTCCAAAATCCCACCTTGGTGAGCAGAAGCAGCTGCCCAGGGCCCACACTCGACACTGGGTGGCTTTAGCTGGATGAAGGGAACAAAGGCAAGCAGGGTCAGACTCTGCAAATCAACACATCCCTTTGTTCCCATTCCCCCCTGAATCGAGTGGGTTGAAATCAAAGCAACCCCTTGGCAATGCTGCTGAAGATGGACAGTCACAGCATGGTTTGGGACAACCTTGTTTGCCCATTACAATTACAAAGCCTCCTTCCCCACTCAACATGCAAATACGATGGAAATTTTATGGCTAATACTTCAGTTATGGTGCCCGTGTGCTCCCTCCTCTCCCTACACACAAACCTTTGGCTACTGCTGGTGGGACTATGATGCTGAAGTGGGAAGAGTCCTGCTCCAATGGCAGCTAGAGAGGTTTGCTCCCAGGGGAGACCTTAGGGATGCACAACACTCCTTCAGTAGGATGGCAAGAGAGGAGACAACGAAGGATACAACCAACGGGGCCAACACTTCTGGTCCCAAGAAGGAAAAACCAAAGAATTTAGTTGCATACACTATTAGAATCATAAAATCATTGGGGTTGGAAAAGACCTTTAAGGTTATCAAGTATTAGCTGCACTCATGAGACATTTTGCCCATTCCTGCAGTCTCCCCAAACGAATCTTTCCAAAAGCTCTGAAGAACCTCAGATAGAACTGGTCCTTACCTTTGATTAGCATATTATTTTCCTCAGTTGCAACACGGGTGTAGTTTTAAAAGAAAATTCAGTGTTTAGCATGAGTAGTGCAAGACTCTAGAGAGAAAGGTTCTTAAGGAAAACACTGAGTAGTATTTACACTTTCCTACATCACAAACTGTGGCGAGTTAGTGCTTGGGTGTCCAGCTATACCATGGGAAACATTAGCTAGAAAACTGGAGAAGAGATTAAAAATTATTTTAAAATATCCAATAAAACCCAACAAGAAGTGACTTCCAGTAAGAGCAATGCCTTACACTGAAAAGCTCTTTCCTCTGTTCCTTGGAGAACATTTTACTTCCAGATAAAGATGGTTTACAGCACAGGCACACTTTGTTACGTTTAGATGGCAGCAATACTAAACCAGATCTCAGGTCTTCTGGTGATCAACATTTCATGTGCACAGAGCAAAAGCCACTTTCAGACCCTGGGGAGGCTGTAAATTAAATGGATAAGGCAAAGAATCAGAGATTGAAATGAATTTTTTTAACGTTCAGTGACCCAAATCAGACAGGATCCTCCTCAAGCCTTACTCTGTAGGGTCTTCCTCCTTACAGCCCATGAGCCACATGTTGTCAGGGGGCAACAACTGGCCCAAACTGGCTGCTATCAATTCCTTGAGTCTTTGGATCTGCTACTAAATTTTCCAAGATTGTCAGCAAGCTGAAAATTGGCTTAGACCATGTTAGTTGTGTTTCTCCATCTGCCACCACTGCTCTTATTTTGGTGGTGCCAGAGGATTTTTGATGCACGTTGTATACCTGGAGGAGCCCAGGTAGGTATTAGTAATTCTCATCATTCCTCCTGCCAAGCTCTTTCCCTTGCTGTCTTATTTATAAATGACTCATTTATGAATGTAGCTACTAGATGTGTGTTTCAATTAACTAAGATCTTGGGAACTCTTCTACTTCAAGTTAATCAAAGAGGAACGTGAACGCCTCAAAGCATCCCAGGTAAAGGACACAGAGGCATGTAGCATTTCCCCAGCACTCTCCACGCCTTAAAAAACAACTATAAAAAAACATATTAAAAAAAATAAATACAATCACAGCTTCAAATGCAAGTACCTTTGTGCTCTGCCTCAGGTTCAGCACTGTCAGATCTCAGCAATCGTGGTGGGAGCTGGAACACAGACCCAGGGAAAAATTTGCTGATGGTAATAAAATAGCACGTTGCCTTGGAACCCACTCATGCAGCCTGCTGCTTGGCTGGTGGCTTTTTCTCTTCTTGGAGCTTTCTCTAGGAAGAAAAGAACCCTAAATCTTATGCAAGCTACTCCTGAGGTGTGGAGAAGTAGGGAAGGCTTCAACAAATCCCCCGACATAGCAGGGATTCATGTGCCATCCATGTCTCTGAAAATGCAGTGACCGATGTTGACAAAGCTGCTCAGCATCTCCAAAAGGAGAGGACGTTGACACCAGCAGCTCTGCCACACAGAAGCTCCTTTGGCCAGCCAAAACAACACTTGGGCCACCAGCAAGCAGTGTTTGGAACCTCTGCAACACGAAGGTTATGGAGGACAACGGATGCTGGCAGAGATGCTGCACAGTTTCAGACAGACTAACCAGTGCCCAAAGCTGTTTCTGAGCTCCTGAGACAACACTGGTTGATACCAACACTGACCAGCCAGCGAGGGGACAGGCTGGTGGCCACGGGCATCAGCCCAAAGAAGTGTCCAGACTGCACCCACGCCAACCAAGAGATGGACAACGAAGAGGTGGCGGGTGCTGAAAGGGCACAGAAATGCCTAGGAGCTTTTGGGAGATAGAGAGGGAATATCTCACAAGGGTTTGATGAGCTTTTGGGAGATAGAGAGGGAATATCTCACAAGGGTTTGTGCAGTAGTTGTAGCTTATTGTGTTGTTCTTAAGATAGTTGTTGAAAGTGATCTGCAGTCCCTTAGCTACAGGTAAGTTCAGATGCTCAATCACTGGTACTTAAAGAGATGATGTGAGGGATATATTTTTGTATGTACAATCATGAAAAATACAAGGACATCTACCAAGGAACCACCCAGCCAAGGTTATGAGATCAATCCAGAGGTGCACAGACAGCTGTATCTCCTAAAATTGTCAGAATTTGCCATCCAAACCCATCAGTTGAAACTGCTTCACTGATTGTCCAGCTCTGGATGGTTCCTAAGCACCAGCTACCAGAAACCACAAGAGCAGGAGGATTTAGGCCTTCCTCCAGAGAACTTAAGAACACACAGGAGAATCCACTGAACCCCACCTGGGTGAATTCTCCCCAGTGTGATGAATTCCATCTGGATTTTTTTTGGTTGCACTTTTCTTCTTGGCTTCAGCAGAGACTCACTGAACCTGGGATAGTGACTACAGGGAATGAAGAAGTCCTGGTATCAGAAGTTGGGACATGAACAACTAACCCTGAGCAAAGGTCTTAAATATATTGTAATTAGTAAATGGAGAGTACCTGCCACAAGCTAATTGCACTGCCTGGAACTTTCCTCTTAGCAACTGCCAGTGTAGGAAAAGAATTAGTCCTTTGTTATCTCTGATGCTCCTTCACAAAAATAAGACTGTAAAAAAGATGAATTGACCTTTTTCTCAGCTGCCCTAGAGAAGGATGATGTATGAAGAGGCAGAAGCTGTTCTCAGTCTCCACAAAGGGCAATTGCCCTCCTGCAAATCCCCTGAAGTTACTTAAAACCCACAGTCACTAGGGCACAAACCAACTGGAAAAGCCTCCAGGGATTAAAGAGGGAACTGTGGCCACACCGATTTCTTTCCCTTATCCATTTTATCTTCTTTATTTAGGCTGTAGCCAGTCCAAGATATGCTCTTAAACGTGCACATGGACACACACAGCACTGGCATAACAGGGTTTTGGGTGGTGGAGCAGTCTGAATGCTCCATGAGATAAATACAAGACAATACATGACATAAATAATTGGTGTATCATTCTGTTCTCCTCTCTCTCAAGCGTGGTTAAAAACCAAAAGGTTCAACATAGAAATCTGTCTTATTCTTTGGATGGAAAATTATAAACTTTTCCTTTCATCTCCTGTTGTTTTATTCCACAGCTTGCATTTTGGGAAGGAAAAAGAAACCTTTCCATATGGCTCCAGTGTATAAATCTCAGTTCACTTTTTTCTATCAGGGCAAAATGTTATTTCTATGCCAGGTATCTTAAATTAATAGGCTACAGGTTTAAAGGAAGGAGAAAATTGCCATAAAACGTCCCCGCGTTTGTTCTAGTCTCACAAAGCACTGATTTAATTAATCCTCCTTCATCAGAAACAGAAAGCATGGGTCTAATTGCAAGCTCAGAAGCATCAGTTGTCCAAGTGATTGGATGGTAGTTAGAGATGAAAGACAGTAAAACAAGGCATTGACGAATGCAGGTTTATTAGGAGCTCTGTCTCATTGACTTGTCTTGTGAAGCAGTTGGAAATCGGCTACAAAGTAATAAAAGAAAATTAAAACACATAAAACTTTGCTAAAGTAACATGGAAAGGGCTGCATTAAACCAAAAAAAAAAAGTGAGGAGCTTGGAAACAAGAAGTAAACCACACTGGAAAGACTTACTGCCCCATCCAAAGCCCCTGGAGATCAATGGCACCATGATGGCCTCAGCCATCAGAGGTCCACATGGGCTACAGTGGAGGACGTGTATGGATTCCTACAGAACCAGCCACCCTGGGCAGAAACACCACAGCCCAGGAGAGCGTTACCCAAGGGCCTTCCCATTCCCAAGGGCAGCTCCAAGGTCCAGCTCCTCGTGGTCACCATCTCCTGTCCCAAGGGGACTGTGCTTGTGTGGCAGATGCACACAGCTTGGATCACCACCAAACACAACCCTGACCGTACCTCTGATGTAAAATAAGGTTCTTGATGTCAATTTGCCTCTTTGCAGCCAAGTTTTATCCACTATTTTTCCTTTCAGGGGCTCAGTGCAGGCCAGTAAAATCAAGATTCTTACAAAACTTCTTCATCTTGTGGGGAGTAACGTTGGGAAAGAAGAACCTGATATGTTTGGGAAGAAGAATCAGAAAGTAACTTTTTAAATGTCTTTTTTTAAATAACAAGATCAAGAAGCCTGAGGATGACTCAGATCTGAGACTGAAGCTCCACATGAAGTGTCCTTTTCTTTTTAGGTGCTGACTCCACACCACCCATGGAGCTCTGTCTGCTCCGGGCACCTCAAGACCTTACGTTGTGCACATCCAGCCACCCCAGACACTTCCAGAGCTGTGACACCAAGATCAGCAGCCTTGTTCTTGTTCTTCCCTGCCTGGCTGCCTATTTGTACATCCTAGACACAGACTTTGTGCTCCTTGGTGCAGTTCATCAGAGCAAAAACCTGATCATGGGCACCCTCCTGGGTGCTCCTGGAGGACGAAATAAAAGTCTCCAATTTTGGCCATAGGCAGCTGACACATAAATGGAGAAAAAGGGGTGGGAGGAGAGCAGAGACAAGGTAATGGTGGCAATTAGTGTGCTTGCATAAGTCAGTAATCACAGAGGTCTCCCTGGTGGCAGCTATCCTAGCTTCCAAATTTAATAGATGAGATGGAAAATGATGCCTCCCCCAGTGGTTCCCCTCAGGGGACTGGTGTCTCTCAGGAAACTGTTTCCCAGTAACTACCATCTGTGTCTCACAGAAACCAGTGCCTGTCCTGGCTCCTCGAGCAGGGCAGGGGGAGGCAAAGCTAGAGCAGGTTGAATGCAAGTCCTGGAACCACGGGCTGGTTTGGGTTGAAGGGACCTCTCAAGGTCCTCTCAGCCAACCCCCCTGCAGGGAGCAGGGACATCTGCAACTCCAGCAGGCTGCTCAGAGCCTAAACCAACCTCCCCTGGGATGGTTCCAGGGATGGGGCAGCGCCCACCTCTCTGGGCAACCTCAGCCAGGGGCTCAGCACCCTCATTGCATTATGTTGTCAGCTCCCTTGGATTTGCCAATCTCCAGCGGTTGACTGTGGACAGGGAAAGAAGAAAAGAGTTTTAAAGTGAATTAAGTGCCACTGGGAGGTACCATCAGCTGTGATTATTGATGAAGGCAAGCAAAGAACGTGTCTGCTCTGCACAACAGCACACCACCACTGCCCAGATTCAGCCCAGGAGGAGAGCTCACCATTGGGAGGGGCAGATGAGAGTCACCTCCAGGCTCACTCACATCCAGAAGCACAATTTGAAGTTTGATATGTAGCACAATCTCAAATCACACCGAGCTTACACTTTGAAAGGAGGATCACAATATTGCTATGGAATTCTGAAGCCTCTGCTTGTATCTGCTGCGTTGGCTTTGCTAGGAGGGAGAAGGAAAATAATTGATGGCTGTGGAGCCACACGGGAGCTGCCTGGTTGTAAACTCAGAGAGGTGGCAGTGCTGGTCATCAGGAATTGGAATCTGAATAATCAGCATTTCCCCTCAGCTGCTCCTTTCCCTGTTTTCACTTGCACATCTTGAGCCATGTGCTCTGCAAGGACAGAAGGATGTTGTGTTTTCCTGGGAGAACTGCCCTGATGCTGAAGAAAGAGCCATCCAGCATGAACTCTGCAGTAGGTTAGGGGGACAATTAGGAATTGAGCAATGGAGATAAACTCCCAGTACAATCCACCTGAGAATCACCAAATTATTTGGGTTGGAATGGACCTTCAAGATCATCTCCTTCCAACCCTGGGTAGAGACACCTTCCAGTAGACCATGTTCTTCAAAGCCCCATCCAACCTACTCTTCAACAGATCCAGTGATGGAGCAACCACAACTTCCCTGGGCAACCTGTGCCAGCTTCTCACCACGCTCAGGGTGAAGAAACTTCCCCATGGAACTTCCACAGCAGGCACCTAACTCCTCTTGTAAATCTTCTGGCTATTAGAGTGCATCTATAGATGGCTAAAAGTGACACGTTCCCCCCACCCCCAAGCAAATGTAACTATAAAGAGCTAAAGTATTTTAATCAATACTCTATTTGCATGAGGAGAAAAGGGATTGATTTTTAATGAGGTATTTAGTTTTCTGAACGAATCCCATTTTCTTCCAGCGTTTTGATTACAGCCACTTCTGATCCTAAAACATCTCCTGCTTCAAGAATTACTTAAAACTAGTCTTTGTGTATGGAAAATGATTGATTCCTTCATTTTATTTTGCAAACCCAATTTTACTTGCTACGTGAAGGAGATCACACCAATTTTTATTTTGCTGTTTTGTCATTTTGTTGCTTCACAGGAGGAAAAAAAAAGGAAGTAATTATTTTGTGCTAGTGATTAAAACAACAGAAACAAATCCCTTTGTGGTAGGGTTATAAACTACCAGCTCATCAGGACTGCAAGGGTTTTAAATCTACCACAACTGCTACTTGGAGTTTCATACAACTGCAGGAGCATCACAGCAAGGGGGAGAGCAGGGTAATTACCCAGCACTCATGGACAGGTCAGGGGATTGTGTTTTATGTGGCCCCTCCTGTCCCTTGGAAATTCAAAGGTACCAGTTTGGTAGGGAGTTTGATTTTGAGAGCTGTTTTTCCATAGGTTGTGTGTCACCAGCTGAATGTGAGAAGGAAACTTCAGCAGGGCACTTTGGTGGTGGTGACTGTGAGGGCTTCAGGTCTGCTCTCTGCAGAAGGTGGGATGAATCCTTCCTCCCCTGGCACCCTGATACCTGGCACTCGAGCTCGACAGTACAATGGCCATGACCATAGGCATGCTGACACCAGACTGGATTTGTGCACTGAGCTGGAGCCAGCTTCACCATCTGGCATCAGGCTGTGTTTCACTGCTTGTAAAACGAGGATCTATTTTGCCACATCACCTTGAGAAGGGTCATGGATTCAGAGAATCACAGAATCATTTAGGTTGGACAAGACCTCAGATCAGTGAGTCCAACCATCCCCCCAGCACTGCCAGGTCCCCACTGCCCCGTGTCCCGCACCCCGCATCTCCACGGCTTGGGAACCCCTCCAGGGGGGGGGACTCCACCACTGCCCTGGGCAGCCTGGCACAGCCCTGGGCACCCCTCCAGGGCAAGAAATTGTTCCTCAGGGCCAACTGAAGCCTCCCCTGGGGCAACTTGAGGCTGGTTCCTCTTGTCCTGTTCCTTGTTCCTTGGGAGCAGAGCCTGACCCACACCTGGCCCCAACCTCCTGTCAGGAGCTGTGCAGAGCCAGAAGGTCTCCCCTGAGCCTCCTTTGCTCCAGGCTCAGCGCCCCCAGCTCCCTCAGCTGCTCCTCCCCACACTTGGCCTCTAGACCCTTCCCCAGCAGCTCCGTTGCCCTTCTCTGCCCACGCTCCAGCCCCTCGAGGTCCTTCTTGGGGTCAAAACTACACTAGGATTTGAGGTGTGGCCTCACCAGTGCCACTGAATCCAGGGGGACGATCCCTGCTGTAGTCCTGCTGGCCACAGTTTGGACCCACGCTGGGTCGTTCCCAAGAGTGGAGAAGGCCAAAGCATCCCCCCTCTGTGGGTCAGCACCCCATCACTCTGTGCTTGCCCAGTTTGTGTGTCCCAAGGCACACAATGCTCCAGAGCTCCAACCCTGGCTGGCACCACAGGGGTTTGGCTCCATGGCTTCTTATTATCCAAGGGAAAGGGAAGGAAGACATCCAGCAAGCAGAGAGCCATGCTAACAAGACCAAAATTACTGCCTAGTAATTACACGGCTTCCCCTGGCTTCAGCTGAAGCAGGATTGTGACCTAAAAGATGCTTTATTTATTTTTAAATCCCCATATTTCTAATGATGAATGCTTCAAAAGCAAAACCTTGGTGACAAATCTGCATTAAAAGATAGAACCCAGCAGCATCGTGGTTCCTTATCCTGTAAAGTTGCAATTGAAAAATGGAGCAGATAATGTGAGCTTTTGTCATTTATATCTGAGAAGACTTCAGGAAGTGAAGACTTTCATGTGAATCATGTAAAAAGGATTTTCTGCAGAACTCGGTGTCTGAGTGAGAATAAAAAAAAAACCCCTCAACTCCAGAAAGGGCATCATGTTAACCAGACGTACAATATCGCCTGGCAGGTCTGAAACCCTCATGAGCTCTATTTTTAAGTTTGCTTAACCTTAAAAAAAGTTTTACTTTTATTTGTATCAGAGCTTTCTCTCCATTTTGAACACGATCGCCGTCGGAAAATCCTTGTTATCACGATGGCAAAGTCAACGATTTGGAAACCTCACTCAGAAGGAGCAAACCAGCTTTCCTGCATTAAAATCCTCCCTCCTGCAAGCTAGGGCGTGCAGCCAACCCAAGCCACGTGACACACGTGGAAAAATAGAAAAAAAAAAAATAAAAAAAAAGAGGAGATTTTGAGAGATTGGCTTAAAAAGTGAGATCCCTACGGTTGGAAACACAAGAGACATTCCATCTAAATTAGCATCGAGCTGTTTGCATAATTTCCTCACGACAACGCCGCTCCTCTGCCGTATCCAGCGTTCATTGCTCCCGCCGTGAAGCTTTAAAACACCAGATGTAAACAGTAAATCTTTGTTTTCTCTTCTGGTAGCTGGGGCAAACGCAAAAGAGGCAAAGCCAAACTCCTGTTTTGGAGTTGGGAGTAAACTTTCCCCTCCTGCAGTAAGCGTTAAAGCCTGCTCTGAACTTCCTGATTAGTGTGATCCCTGATTAGGTTGCAGATAGTCCTCTGATTAAAGTGCTCTTGGCTATTTTGGAGCTTTACATAAATATTCATGAGTGCAAGAGACAAGAAAAGAGTAAACAGTCAACAAAACAGAGGCTGGCAGCTATTGCCTGGAGATCCAAGAGGACGATCCAGGTCCTGGGTGACAGAAGACTTGAGTTGGGATGAATCCCCTTGGGAAAGCTCATACTCTGCATGAGCAAGGACCTGTCTGAGGCCACCAAGGGCTCCTGCTAGCCCTGACTGGGGTCAGACTGTGCTTCCCACAGTTGAGAGGGTGTTGTGAAGGAGCTAGGGGTGTTCTGGGCTCAGCCCGCTGTAGATGCTGAACACAAACACACCCACCACGCACACTTGTGCTCAGCTCTGAGGTTTGAGATCCAGGTTCCCAGCTCAGGATTAATATGCATTCCACGTTTTTTTCATGCAGTACATCACACTTTCTCTACCAAAAAAAAAAGCAAAGCTCTCCATTTTCCTACACAAATCCATGCTGCCAGCCCCAAAGCCAAACATGGCTCCAGGTTTGGGGCATGTGGGGGAAAGATAAAGGTGGCCTGGGGGGTCACAGTTATCTACACACCCTTGGGATTCAGGCCCTGAAGTCCTCCCACGCCATGAATACATACGGATGAAGCTTTCCCAAGGGGTTTGCTTTATCCCATACTACTGGAGCCTCTCCCACTCCACCTTCTTCAACGCCAGAACTCGAGACAAGACTCCCAGTACGAGCTGGGCCAGCAATTCTTCCTGCTCTCATCATTTAAAGACTTCTCATTATTATTTAAATCAGATAAAAAGGAAAAGAAAAGCCAATCCACCGGGCCCTTCCCAATACAACGGAAAATCAATAACAGTGTAATCAAATCAAATCCATCCCACCTCACTTCTCTGCCCCTTTCCTGCATCTTGTTGCTTTTCTAGCAGGTTCTGCACGAGGAGATGCTTCCACCCCGGATTCTCTGCTGCTGCCCCATGGACAACAGCCCATTCTGCTGCTGCTGGACCTTGTCTTTTGAGCTGAAGGCAGAGGAACAAACGCTCCTCACCAGCACCGCTGCCTTTCATTTCAGGCAGCTTATTAGCAGAGGCCATGGGCACAAACCTCCCTCCTCTCCCCTCTGACACCCAGGGAGCTGTTACCAATTGTTTTCTCTGGAGGCTTTTTCATCCCGAATCCCCGTCTCTCACGGTGACCTTTATTCTCACCAGGATTTTATTTTTATCTCTGCTTTCCCTCTGAGGCTTTGCTGAAGATGAAGGAGAGATTGTTCAGCTGGAATAGAGAGCGACCAGGCTTTCAACCCCTGAACTGCACAGTGTTATCAGGGGCCACACGGACAAAAATAAGACAGTTGCCCCCATGTTTCTGCAGGGAAGAACACATGTCTTCAGAAGAAGACACGAGCCCTCTCTGCCTGCTCAGTAATAGAGTTTTTTTTTTCCTTTAATTTACAGAGGAGATGTTCACGCTACAAGAGTGGAAGACGACTACTACCAGCATAATTGATTGTCACTGTTAGGGCTTTGCTGTGCTGCAGGAAGAGGTGCTCAATATCTCCAGATGTCAGTATGTCAAGCTGACAATGCCCAGCAACACGCAATTAAGGTTTCTGTGAAACCTCCTCGGTGGAGTTTCCCCCTCCACCACTAGAGCTGCTGAGTCTTTATCTGTCTTTGATAAATGGTGAGATCTGGAATTCAGGATAAAGAATGGTGATCTCCAGCTCTCTCAGCCCAGCTCCAACACTCTCAAGCACAGCCAGAAAGTAAGAAGGTAGCTGGTATCTCTCAGGGAAGATATTCCTTTGAGTTTCTGTTGCAGGATGACAACCTGGCCCATTTAGTGATCAAAAGCAGCAGTTATCACAGTAAAAAACCAACAAACTGACCATTTTCACACATCACCACCCCTAGATGATCATCTCTGCAGCTCTCCCAGAAGGGCACCGATCTGCATTTTACAAATGGGGTGACCAGCTGGTGACCCAGACAAGGTTACAAAGGGCTGCCCACTGCAACGTGACCTCTGGGCAGGGAGGTTGCACACTGTGCACAGAGATGTCCAGCATCCCAGGGTGCTGTTAATCACAGAATTTGGAAGGGACCTCTGGAGATCATCGAGTCCAACCCCCCTACCAGAGCAGGACCAATGGCCTGTTGAGTCTTTGTTCTGACTCCATCAATTCAACGACCATTTAATAATGTCTTATTTATGTAACGTGGCTACACAGCTACTGGGAACTGGACTGAGACCAAATCATCTTACACTGGCCCTAAACATCCATCAACCATTTTACAGCCAGGAGTTGTTTCTGGCCTGAGTGACTCACTCTTACTATCTATAAACCAAAGAAGAATTCTACAATGAAGAATAATTGCAATTAAGATGAATGATGACAACACTGAAATCCACCCACTTAAAGTTTGGTTGAAAAAGACACATCAGAGGCCCCTTGATTGGTTTCTTTTCTTAAAGAAAAACTTCTACACACACTTAATCCTTACTGAAAGCAATGGGAACCTTGTTTTAAGAAGTCATCTGTGATGTAGCTGATCCAAATGATGGGGTCACTTGGTCTATCAGCTGCAGGACCATGAGGAGAACCTACCTGGAGAGCTGGTGTATGCAGGGAGGGGACAACTGGAGACTAATTACTGCTCTTTAACTGCATGTGTCTGATGCACGTTGTCATGCTACGTGGGGCATCTCTTCTCAGCATTTCAAGATTAATGAGGAGCAGGAACAAGTTCTCAGTTCCAACCTGTTCTGCTATAGATCAGTGCTCAGCCTCAGAACGTCCCCAGATCTCTCCGACAGGCTGCGTACCAATTGCTCCTCTTAAAAATATCTGCATCTTTCAAAAGCAAATCTACTGTGCACAGGAGGAGAAAAATCAAGTTTCCTGGCAAGCCACGCACACATCATTCCATCAGTGGAGGCCATTTAATCAAGAGTGTTGGCCATTTGTTGCAATATACACCTTCTCTGGGGCACTTTCTGGAGTACAATTCCATTAAATACCTCTTTGAGTCCCTACCTCTCTAACTTTGTTAGTGACTAGTCTCTATCTTTTTGTGACCACAATTTAGTGTGGATAGAAAGCAGAGGGCTCTGTGATTAGATAAAAGCTGGATCTAAGAAAAAAAACAAAAAACCAAACCCCAAACTAGATAAGATAAATGTGCAGCAAGAAAGAATGAATAAAGCAATTTGTTTGCACAAAAATACTCCAGGGTCAATTTGTGCAACTTAATGACTACGTCAATTAGTGCCAGATGAGAACCAGGTTCCACGTGATCCAAATCAACACAGTTTTCCCCTCGTTAATGTGAATATTTGCTCCTCTGCTGAGGAGGTTGCTCATCTCTGTGACTCTTCAGCAAGCATCAGATTTGTGGAGTGGAAGAGAGCATGAAAAAGTGCTGAGGAGCACGGATGCTTCCCAGAAGACCTCCCACCACTGAGTGGTTTGAGGACTTGAACTGATCTTCCACCAAACTTGAATTTCACCTCCTCATAAAGAGAGATCCACAGACTCATCTCAGTAATACCTGGGAAGTTCCAGGTCAACCATCTGGGTAGTAATGAAGGTAGGTCTGGTTTATAGGCTCAGAACTGAGCCCTTTAATCATCCCACAACCCCAGTGAGGGGACACGAGCTCAAGTGTATGTCACTACATCTTATCTGTCTTTAAGCTAGAGCTAGAAAGGGTTCTGATGCAACTAATAATTCAATACACTCATCAGAGTAAAAAAAGTATCATCTTAATGACTCCCTCCCAGTGATAATTATGTATTTAAATAGCTTCTGTCAACCAAGAAATATTTTATCTTCTCAAGGCATTATTGTGCTGCTTCTGGGAAAGAAACAAACTCCTGAGCTGACACTTCTTTGCTAAGCTGCAGAACATGGGCAATAGTTTTCAAAGCTGTCCATAGTGGTGAAGGGTATCCTCATTTCTCCAAAGAAAAAACAAACCCAGAAAATAAAACCCACCAGCATCAACAGATGGACAAGCCAGGGGGAGGATCTGCAAGAGCCACCTGAAATAAAGTGAGCTGATAGAATTTGGCACCTCTATCAAAACAGATCTCAAGCAAAAGCTTCTAAATTCAGCCTGACACGTATTTATGTTTCTTTTACAGTTTTTTTTTCACTCCATTGCTGCACCTGAACAGTAACATACCAACAAAACATTGGTCCAGCTGCTGTGGCACCCCACAAAGCGACGGTCGTCCCTCAAACCCACCCAAAGCCAGGTCTAGAGCTTCTACAGTAAATAATGCAGCTTTTGGGTACCACGCTGCAGAGTAGCTGGAGAGGCTGGGTCCTACCACACATTGCCACAAAAACAATGGCCTGCACTACACACTGGAGATGCCACATGTCTGGAAAAGCCTGGATGGCCAACCGTTCAAGACTTGCTCAGCTACAGAGAACAACCAAGCTTGAGACTGCAATTGCTTTTTGATTAGGCCTTTCAAAGCATCCCTCAGGAATAAAAAGGGAAGAATATAACATTATTCCGTGGCTATTCTGACAGAAAAGCTGCAATATCAGACTGTTTAAAACAAAAAAGGGGTTGCCTTCCTCCCTCCCCCATTCTGGAATGAAAAGCAACTTATTATAATGATAAGAAACCCCCTAATTGTCTCTTGATGATAATGACCCAGCCAATTTAGCATAACAAAATGTCAGTGTCACCCATAAGAACAATTATGCCCAAATACTTCAAAAACAGAAAAAAATACCTAGTTCTCCTATGACTGTAGGGGTTGCTTATGACAATTATGAAAGTCAGAGGCTTAAGTGATTAAGTCAAATATACAGCTCATTCATTTGCAATTTGATTTTAACTATGGACAAGATAAGTGGAAACAAGAACGGGAGCATCTGCATCATAATATTAATAAAACATAATTAGCACAAAGATTAGCATAGGAGAAAGAGAAGTGTCTTCATTCACCTTCCCTCAGCCTGCCAACGTGGCTCTTGTTGTTATTTTCAAAGAGCTGGTGTTGACAAAGGGTTGATTAGAGTGGAAGAATGCAAATTAAGAGGGAACTCACTGACAACATCTTTCCCTCTGTGTGCAGGAAGGTGCTTGTAGATTGTGCCCCATCCCTGGAGGTGTTCAAGGCCAGGTTGGATGGGGCTTTGAGCAACCTGGTCAAGTGGGAGGTGTCCCTGCCCATGGCAGGGGTTTGGAACTAGATGAGCTTTAAGGTGCCTTCCAACCCAAACCATTCTATGATTCTATGAAACCAGAGCAGACACCTCTGCAATAACCCTGGAGTATCTAGAGCACACGGATGGTGCTGGCTCTCCTCTATCTCCACACCCACAGCCTACTTCAGAGAGGTTCATGGGTTTTTAAGGTCACAGACTCAGCCATTTAACATTGATTTTCTCCTGGAGTACTCAGTGGAGGTAAATAATCATTGCTCCTGATTTCCAGAGAGGGAAACCTGAGGCCACGGCAGAGGAATTTCTCTCAATCCTGGCACATCCTGGGTCAAATGAAGAGCAACACAAGTGTTGTGGACCCTCTGGTCTGCACATCAGCCAACAGACGAGCAACCACTGGCAGCTCCCAGCACATGGCAAAGGCCAGTTGCTAAGAGGTTTCAGCTCTTTCAGAAAATGCAAAACAGGGAAATAGGGTGGGCAGAGAAAGCTGCATGGAAGGAAACATGGGCAGAGCAATGGGAAGAGGCCATGGAGCCAGGTCAGACGTGGCAAAGCTGGGCAAAGCAACCGTAGCAGGGAAAAGACAACAGATTTATTGCAGGGAGACAGAGCATTGGAATAAAAAATGAGGGGAAGCATCGTGTGTTTTCACTTGCTCCTCAAGGGGAAAATGTGCTTTTCCTGCCTCCATTTATTTAAACACCAGGACACAATTTGCCTTTTATCATTTTGTTTCCATTGCAAAGATCGTTCCTAGAACAAAAAGTGTTTCTTGGCCTTCCCGTAGCCACTCGAGGGGGGTCAGGGAGAAGGCAGCTTTCTAGTTGAACAGCAGACTTGGTGAAAAATGAAAGGGGCTTTTTATTTTATAGAAAGAGAAGAAGGGTTGAAAATGATCTTGGCTTGTGCACAACAGCAGGAACTCAAAAAAAACCCACCTGATGGGCAAGGTGGTGGATGAGGGCTCCTGAGAACAGCAGCTCAGGTCTCCTTGTATGTCAAAGTTCCCCCTTTGATCTAATACCCGATTCTTTATTCCTGCAAAACCTTCAAGGGCACTAAAAGAAGACAAAAAAAATTCTTCTTCAGATTCTACCCTACCTCTTTTTTTCCATTATAAAGGCAAATAATCTGTAAAATTAATTTCCTCCTTTTTCCACCAAGACTGGCAAACCGACAGCTTAGAGGGAAAGCCACTAATATATTTTATTCATATAATATTTTAAAATTATGTGATCCCTGTTTGAGTCTCAACATTGAATATAGCCTGAGCCAGTCAAGGAAGAAATCTAGCTTTTTATAACTGCTACCAATAACTTAGGCATTTGCTGCCGAGACATGATAAAGAACAAAAAATTGTTTATATTTATACCTAGAATACACATTTCCTTACAAAAAGGAAGATTAAACAAGTTTAGACACCAAAACTGTTTGCAGTGATTAACAGCCATCTTTGACCTCAGCCTAGAGAGCAAAAACCAAGCCATTAAAATTAGAAATATGACCTTTCTGGTACCTAGACTGTCACGTCCTCCCTGTGACCTGCTGTAATAACAGTAGGCAACGATACAGGTAATTACTCTCTTCTCCATTCCACCACGTTTTCACCTCTCCTAGCAAATCCACAGCCAAGTTCTGGCCCTGCAATAAAACTGGGGCTTAATGAATGGTCCACCCACCCTTCATACATGATGTCCTGATGGTTTGAGATTCATCTCCCACAGCTATTATCACCTGGCTCCCATAACTCTTTTGGGCAGGCATCTCCTATCAGCAGAAGTGACTCGTACTTTATCACACTGAATGCAAAGATAGATTTTATTCTGCCTGGTTTGTGTAGTTTTCTTGTAGCTATGAGTTTTTATGTCACATGCAAAGACTGATTCCCATCCACAGGACACTTATGGGTAGCAATGTTTTAACTCCAAAGCTCGCTGCTGTTTGACATTCTTCCTCGTAAGATTTATCATCATCACCTACAATTTCCCCCTTCTGAGTGGGCTGCAGCTGATGCGTGAAGATCTGCTCTGCCTGTGTAATTCACCCTCACCTAGAAGCTGAAATAAGAGGTGAACTGAGCCACAGAGAAGAATTGCTGCTGTTTCTTCAGCCCTTCCAAGGCCCCGCCCCATCATGGCCATGAGGTGCCCAATCCCTCTTACACAGCAGTGTGAGGGTTCCAAAATCATAGGATCATTTTTGATTGGAAAAGACCTTTCAGATCACCAAATCCAGGTGTTAACTGCCAGGTCACCATGAAACCATGTCCCTCACCCCACATCTCCACGGCTTGGGAACCCCTCCAGGGGTGGGGACTTCACCACTGCCCTGGGCAGCCTGGCACAGCCCTGGGCAACCCTCCAGGGCAAGAAATTGTTCCTCAGGGGCAACTGAAACCTCCCCTGGGGCAACTTGGGGCTGGTTCCTCTTGCCCTATCACTTGTCCTTGGGAAGCAGAGCCCGACCCCCACCTGGCTCCAGGCTCCTGTCAGGAGCTGTGCAGAGCCAGAAGGTCTCCCCTGAGCCTCCTTTGCTCCAGGCTCAGCACCCCCAGCTCCCTCAGCTGCTCCTCCCCACACTTGGCCTCTAGACCCTTCCCCAGCAGCTCTGTTGCCCTTCTCTGGACACACTCCAGCTGGGGGGAAAGTACCAGGCATGAGTTACTCAAAGGCTTGTCATTGTCAATGTTCAAACAGGTTGGGCTTTGGAGAGGAAACAGCAATTGAAACTGCAGTTTCACTCCAAGCAGACTCCAGTGGGTTTATAATCAGTAATCTTTATCTGGTACAACTTTATTTTGGCCATCATTCGCATTGCAATTTCTTCAGTGTGTGTTTATGAAGCAACCAGCTTGACCAAGCTCGGGCCAGCCTGAGGCTTGACATGAAGAACAACTCCCTGCCCATCCCAATCCTGGGCACGGGCAAAACAGAGCAATGAATCCTACTGCTCATGAGGAAGGGAAGAAGTACTCTGGTGTTTCATAGCTACCAGAATTTATCAGCACTGCGAGATGTCTGGACTGTGGCCAACCCTTCTGGGCTTAGCTACTGTAGCTTCCATACCTGAAGTCTGGGAGCTGCCCAGCTGTGAGGAGCAGCAAGAATTAAAACAAAAGATGAGATGTTTTAGCAGCAGTTTATTCTACTCGGCCACTTTTTGCCCATTTTCACATGCTGCACAACCATGCATGACACAAAATAGGGCAATTGCTGCCAGGGACTTCACTGAAAGGGCCTAAACTTGTAGCTGCTGCTATCTGTAAAATAAATACATACATTATATTTATAAGGTTGTGAACCTGGTCCATAGGAGGCCACAAAATGATGCAAGGCTGGAACCCCTCTTCTGGGAGGGCAGCAGGAGAGAGTTGGGCTTGTTCAGTCTGGAGAGGAGAAAGCTCCATGAAGACCTTCTGGTGGTCTCTCAGGACTTAAAGGGGCTGTCAGAAAGCTGGGGATGGACTTTAGAGCAGGGCCTGTTATGACAGGACAAGGGGTGATGGTTTAAAACTAAACCAGGAAGATTTAGACTAGGTAGAAGGAAGAAATTTCGGATGCTGAGGGTGGTGAGACCCTGTTTGCAGGTTGCCTGGAGACCAAACCAACCTCATCTGGAATGGTTCCAGGGATGGGGGCATTGACCACCTCTCTGGGCAAGGGGGGTTGGACTAGATGACCTTGAAATGTCCTTGCCAACCTACTAAGGACTAGTATTAGCTGTCAAAAGTCCCTTTCTGTAGGGATGGGCTTAACTCAAGGGAGCAGGCAAGGTGGGGAGAGCAGCAGTGCCCGGCTGCACAGTTTCATGATCCCAATGTTAAATCCATGTAGGTCTCTGTGCCTGGGAACATTGAAGGCTTTATCCCAACAGGCTCAGAGGACACTGCACAAAATTACACCACGAATTAACGAGAGCTGCCACAGAGCAGATGGGAAATATTAAGCCACTGAAACCCTGGAAACTACAATGCTCCGATTCCTTGTGTTCCTCAGTAAGACAGAAGTTTACCTACAGCCCCAGAGGTAATAAAAGACAGTGTCATCCATGAGATATGATAAATGAGCTCCCTTTTCCAGTAGCTGTGTTTCCAGTTGCTATCTTTAATGAGAAATATGCCTCACTACACTTGTCTTATTGGCTTCTCCGCTCAGCTCGCGCGTCTGTGTGCAGGGCAGAGAAGCTGCTGGTTAACCCTCCTCTCCTTGAGCAGCATCCCACTCCTGCCTTTGCCTCCAGCACAGAAAGCTCCAAGTGCAACGTCAGCCCTGCTCAAAACAAGAGGCTCAAGGAGGACTTGGGGTGTGGGGACACCTCTCTGGAGTGAGAAGGGTTTTCTTGATGATATTGAGGCTTACAGCCAGGAGAATGAGATGTTTGGAAGCATCTGGTCGTGTTCTCCTCAACCCTAGGAAAGGATTTCCATGCATGTGAACTGCACAGTAACAATTCTTCATCCCCCAACGAGCAGCAAGGCACTAGTAAGTGACAGAAAGGGTGGCATTAACCCTAGGCATCGTTTCTCATTTATTTAGGTCTATAGTTGACTAATGAGTTGATGCCATTTGAGATGTGGTGGACAGTGCTGCCTGTGTAGAGCAGGCTTCTCCTCTGGTCCCTGTTGCAGAGGCAGAGCCACTGCCCAAGCTGATATCATAGACTCACTGAATGATTTGGGGTGGAAGGAATAAAAAAGATCATCTAATTCCAACCCCCCTGCCATGGGCAGGGACACCTCCTGCTAGACCAGGTTGCTCAGAGCCCCGTCCAACTTGGGTTTGAAGACTTCCAGGGATGGGGAACCACCTTCTCTGGGCATCTCACAGCTTCTCTGGGCAACCTCCTCCCATGTCTCTCCACCCTCCCAGTGAATAATTTCTTCCTAACATCTAAATCTATCTGATGCCAAATGATATTGAGCAACATCCTGGGGATTGCCACCCAGCCTGAGCAAGAAGGAGCTACAGCTGCAGGAGAAAGTAACTCAGCCCAAGCAGCCTGAGTCCCCTGGAGAAACAGGAAGAAAGGAAGAACTACTGAGGTCCTGATGGAGAGGAACACCCTGTGGCTGCAATCTCCTGCGAGTGCTGGCCCAGCCACCTCCCTGCCCACCTCTGCAGCACAACCTTCCTCTGAGTAATGAGGCAGGTGAAGGATGGATGACTGTGCCTTCACAACAAGCCAGGGATGATTGATGGGGCCCAAGAAGAAAGATACAATTCCTTGATTAGAACAGAAATTAATTGATGGGCTTGGAGATGCAGATGATGGTTTTAAGCTTCCGACCAGGGACAGTGAAAGGTGGGTGGATGGAGAGCCAGGAAATGCTGGTTCAAAGGAGATGAGAAGCTGGGGTGCCACATGCCAGTAGAAGATGACTCGAGTCAGCAGCACTTTTCCTAAACATCCACAGGGACCTGTTCTGGTTGCATGAAAAAACTGAAGAAGGGTTCTTCAAGGATGCTCAAAACTTCTCTAGTCTTCAGGTTACCAGAATTTACAGGGTGAGGAGTCTCTGCCCATCTTCACCCACGTCAGTAGAAAATGGATTTCAGAATAAATTCTGCACATTCAATCACAGTTAGGTAATTGCTCCAACTCTCTAACAAGCCAAGGTCTGAGTCTCAGCCCCCAGGAATTACACCCTGCCATCTTCCACCATTTCCCCCATAACTCACCTACAAACATCACCTAGAACAATTTTTTCTGGTCCTCACCACGTCAATTCAAAGTGACCCAATACAACAAAGCTCTTTTTTTGTACAACCTCAGACCTGAAGGCACAACCCTCAGGTACATTGTGGTACCTGCTCCTCACAACGACAGTCATAACCCTGCTCAGACTGTCTGGCACTTGAATGGGACACTGGAGGCTCAGAATTTTATTCTACCCCTTGGCAAAGCATTTAGGCTCCTCCTGCTCAATTAGAAACTGAGAATAATACTCTATTTTTCTTCTTATCTAGATAAGAATCTCTCTCTCTCTCTGACTGAATGTCCTTGAGCTGGTGCAGCAGCCTGTACAACATCATCCTGATCTTTGACACATGATAACATAAATATTAAACTTAATTATCCCTTCATTCATTAATGCACTGCATTCAGAAAACTTCCTGCCATGGTTTCTAAAGAAGGTCCAGCATGTTTTTCTAGCTCTCATGATTTATCCCCAAGAGCTGTAATTTTAAAATTATTAACAAATTGAATGGAAAAATAAGCATTTGCAGAAGTTTCACTCGAGCTCAGTCACAAATTTGGCTCCAAGAAACTTAAATTTAGGTCCAAGACAGATAGCCTGCAAAAGCTTTTGGAAACCTCAATGGGGAGGAAAATCCATTAGGAACTCGGAATTAATCTCAACAATCTTACCTATTGATTTTTTGCCTTTTATCAATTGAACTTCTTGTTCCTGAATAACTCATTTACAGGTAATAGACTGAAATAACAAAGTCCTACACAGTTAGAATTGACACCATTTCCTAGAACATGTTCATCAGAAATTATTGGTCTAATAATGACTTTTCAGATACCAGCATAGCCTAAAAAAAACGCCAGGCTGCCACAAAGAAGCAGAAAACTTAAATTGACATTATTTCTGACATAAGACTCCAGCATCTTTCTTCTCTACCTGCTTTAAGAACAGGACAGACCCCTTCTGATTAATGGGCATGGGAAGAAAAGGCCAACTGGGCCAACTGCAATTCATACAACAGAGAAACGGCACTTTTAGACCTGGAGTTTGGCCAAACATGATTTATCTTCCCATCTTAGATAGCTGTAAACAGCAAAGACTGGACAAGGAACTCAAAAATCTATGGGTAACCAAAAGCTGAAGCTCCTGAAGGAGCCATTTTCTCACTGCTCAGCCCACCAGTGTGGAGCACAAGCAGCAACACATGAGCAAACATCACAAATTCTTGCCCTTTTCCTACTAAGGACCATAAGAAATGGGATCCACACGTCAGTAAAGTTACAACAGGGTGGACGTCGTGCAGGTGGGAGAAGGATCAAACCTCCAGGTCCTTCTCCAGAGCACCTGGAGTTTCAACCTGTCCATCATCACAGCATTGTCTCTCCAGTATCTGCTCCTGCTTGGTCCTCCCAGGCAAAACATCATCCATAAATCATCTGTTAGCACATCACCAATGTCAAAGAGCTCACAGAATTTTAGCAGAAACACGACCAAGGAGTGGAGAGCAGCCACTTTCCTGAGAACATGCAGCAAAGACTTCACTCATCCAGCTCTGGTAACACAAACAGGCTCTGAATTTACCAGAGAGAGACCGATGGTGGTTGGAGGGACTGGCATCATTTCAGTCCTTTAACATACAACACCCCAGAGTGAGAGGAAGCAGCAGACAACGAGAAAAAAATACCTCAATAAGAGAAACTGCCAGGGATGGCTGCCCTCATTTTATTTGGAAATCCCTGGAAAAAAATGCAAATTCCTCTGAACTGCTGTCTGCTCTTCCCAAAAACATCCTGCTCTCCTTCCCTAAGTCATCACAGCCCAAGGGAAAGGAAGCTGGAAGAGGCTGAGTGGGATCTAATCACTCCTTCCCTATTCCATTCCAGAAATACACACAGATTTAATAACCCAAATCCACTCTTGAGCTTCCAATCTATTTCTCAGACTATTGAGTGGAGCATTCAGGATTTATTAGGCTGGTGAGAGCGACGTTGTACCAGCCCCCTTCCATTTCCACCATCACAAGGATGGAGCCTGCTGCTGCTTCTGTGCTTCAGGGTATGGGAAGAGTGGGAGGGAAGATCTAGGTTAATGCTTTTAAAGATGGCCAATATCTGTGTCAGTCCTTGAATCATAGTACCATTAAGGTTGGAAAAGACCTTCCAGATCATCAAGTCCAAGCATTAACCTAACTCTACCAAGTCCACTGCTAAACAATGTCCCTAAGCACCACATCTACACAACTTGTGAACCCATCCAGGGATGGGGATTCAGCCAGTTCTCCAGGCAGCCTTTTCCAGGCCTTGACAACCCTTCTGGGGAAGGGATTTTTTCATAATGTCCAACCTAAACCTTCCCTGGAACAACGTGAGGCCATTTCCTCTTGTCCTAGGACTATTTAGTTGTGAGAAGAGACCAACATCCACCTCTGTAGTCTCCTTTCAGGTAGTTGTAGAGAGCAATAAGGTCTCTTCTGAGCTTTCTTTTCTCCAGCTAAATAGCCCCAATCTTCTTGAAAAGAAGCTTCCCAGGCTGGCTCAAATGCACCTGTCTACCTGACACTGGTTCTGACTAGAGAGAGCACTGCAGACTGGTCTCTTGGTGACTCTAGGTGGCCATTCCCAAGATCTACAACTGGAACCTGGGGGCACAGGCTACAAGGACTGTCCTCTGCAGTCAGGTACAGGCAAAGGGAACTCCACAAGCAAAGAGGGAGGAGGAGGATGAGAAAGAGAGGCTTCCAGTGAAGGCAGATGTGGGAATAAGAGCAAACCACAGCCCTCACCTCCCAGTCCTGCCAGCCTCTGGGCTGGGGGAGTGATGTTGTCTTCTCTTGGGTGGCACTTGGGTTTGCTGGGCTGTGCAGGGAGGCAGGATCTGGCCCCAGCCATCCACAGGGCAAGGGGGAACATCCCCAAACTTGGGTTTGGGGATACCCTGGATGGCCAGCACAGAAAGGAACACGTGCTACAGAGAAAGTGTCCCTCAGAGTGGGGCAGCAGCATGCTGGTGAGCAGAGATGGAGGAGATCAGGCTGCAGCAGCTCCACCTCTCCCACCCTGAAGCAACACCAAAGAAGTGTTTGATCTGCAGCAGGTCTACAAGGGTCAGACAGAGCGTCAGGCAGGATGGGAACATTGTTCTGCAAGCTCTTAGCTCTTCCCAAGCCTCTCCAACATGATGGACCCACCAAGGCCTTTCTGAGGAACACCATTGTTGCCATCACTTTCTTTTCAACACAAGAAACCTTCTCCTGAGCTGTGCATCCTCCAGAGACAACTGAAAAGTGCAAGGATAAGAGACTGATGGGCAGCACGATGATTAAATTGCTTGATTATTTGGTTTGCTGCAAGTCAACTTCCTGGGTTTCCTGATATTTGTTTTTTAAATAATATATCCCCCATTCTTCTGGGTCAACGTTTCTTGGGTTTGAATTTTAAAGAAGGACTTTGGAGATTTTAGAAAACCAGCATGAATAAGAATCCTTTATTTAGGTGTAAAGGGTTCCTAACTGAGTAGAATTTTTTCAGCATGTCCAGCTATTGTCATTAGCCATAAGTCTGGACTGTATGGAGCAAAGAGTAATTGCTGCTGATGAATGCAGATAAAGGGATTCCATGTTTCAGTTGTACCAGGTCCTTTTTATTTGCATGAAACATTGTGAATCTAGATGATCATTAAAGAAATATAAAAATCACTGAAAGGACTCTCTGCATTAAAGGTTCATTTTCTTTCATTTCTCCCCTTGTTTTCCCACAGCTTGTCCTTCAGCCCATCTTTGCATTTCTGTTTGGTCAAGTGGATTTCATGTCTGCCTCTGTCACAAAACTGACTGATGGAGTGACAGAAGCAGAAGAATAAAAAAAGGGATGAATTAATAACAAGAAGAGATGTTTATTCATTCAGCAGAGGCAAGGTGAGAGATGACAAACACGAGCTGTTGTCAATGAAAGTCAGTGCAGAGGTTAAAAGGTCCACTGTGGTCTGGACTGACTGCTGGCTGGGGCTGGAGAGCAGCAACAGCCCCTCATTAACATCCAACAGGCAATTAGTAGCCAATGAAGAACTGGAATTGCCACTACAAGCCTTCACGTTGGGCCATTCCTACACCACTGGCTTGATGTACACCAGAAATGAGGACACACATCAAGAGGAGTGTGGTCAGCAGACCAAGGGAGGTGATTCTCCCCCTTTACTCTGCTCTTGGGACACCCCACCTCGAATACTGTGTCCAGTTCTGCTGTCCCCACCATCAAAGGGACATGGAGCTGTTGGAACAAGTCCAGAGGATCACAAAGGTGACCCAGGGGCTGGAGCATCTCTGCCCTGAGGATGGGCTGAGGGCACTGGGGTTGTTCAGCCTGGAGAGCAGAAGACTCCGGGGGGACCTTAGAGCTGCCTCCAAGACCTGAAGGGAACCTCCAGGAAGGCTGGAGAGGGACTTGGCACAGAGTGAGCAGCGCCAGGACCAGGGGGGATGGTTTAAACTGGAGCAGAGGAGGTTTAGACTGGGCCTTAGGAAGAAGTTCTTCAGTGGGAGGGGGTCAGACTCTGGACTAGATTGCCCAGAGAGCTGTGGATGCCCCTCCCTGGAGGTGTTCAGGCTGGATGAGGCCTTGGGCAACCTGGTCTAGCTGAGAGGTGTCCCTGCCCGTGGCTGGGAGGTTGGGTGAGAAGATCTCTGGGGTCCCTTCCAACCTAACCCAGTCTATGATTCTGTGATCTCCTGGGTTTGGCTCATTCCAAAGGAAATGCAAGATAAAATTATCAGAGACATACAGATGATGAAGAGTTAATCCGTGGCAAATCTATCTTTATGGTATTCCAGTAACTCAAGAGGACACTTATGACTCTGTCTTTTCCAGATTATTCATGCCTGCAGCGTGCTCCTAACAATCCTTAATCATGTATTAAGTCATTGCTAATGAAATGAAAGCTCTATGGCTGCAACCAGCCTCTCAGCACACCACAGTACAGAGGAAATGTCCTCTTACAGTCCATGCCCAGCACCTTTCCATGCCAACCTGTTTATTTTTCAGTTGGAGATGCCAAGTCCTCATCAATTTTATCCTTGCTATGATCTGCAGTGTGGTAACACCTCCAGACCCCTACAAAGAGCCACCTCTCTTCTGCTGGGCTCCGTGCAGTAAGAGATCATTTGAAGAAGCCAGAGGTGGAAAAAGGAAGAAAATTTCTCTTTACTGAGGTACCTCAGTGCCAATTAGAGACTGGGGCATTGTGTGGCCAAGGTCCAGAGAGCCAAGCTGGTGAGATGGCAACGGGTGGACAAACCCCAAGATAAAGCAGCCAGCCTGACCCCCAACCCCGTTCTGCCCAACCTCAAACTCTGCTTTTGGTGTTTCTAATCATCTTCTTGTTTGAATGAACTCAAAATCCCAGAAAACAAAATAAATACAAACACCCATCATCTCAGCAGCCCCATTTCTTATTCTGGTGCTGACAATACCTAATGAAGCTGATAAATGATTAATCAAGAAACAATATTTCTTTACAGAAAGTAGCTCCTGAGGGGGAAAACAAAAAAAAAGAGTAATCCCTTGATACTCATTCACTGGTCTGTTCTCCCCTGGTCTGGGTAAGTGGGGGAGAAGCTGAAATAGCACAAAAGGAAGCAGAGTTGTGGCTGATCAGAATAACAACAAACCCCCCTCCACACAAATCTCCAGGCGTGGTTTTAATGCATCACTCCCCAGCTACACAATTAACTCCTCTGCCACTCCTGATAAACAACACAGCTCCAGGAATGGCTCATTCTTAACAGCAGACTTTGGAAAAATTAGATTTCTAAGGGGGGAAAAAAGGGGCTACTTTTTGTCCTCTACGTTGCATCGTGGGAGATGCAGTGCCCGCAGCAAAAAAATAGTAGAACTAATACAATATTGAGCCTTTCTCTTGGAGAAAATAATTTTACAGCCTTCCCATCCTGATATGCACTAGACCATCACGTCAGGAACACCAAGGAGGATATTACATCTCTTCTTGTAATTGTTTCTGAAAACGTCCAGGCTATTATTAAAAGCCATCCAATTAACAGCTTTAAAAGATGCGTATGCAAGTTGTAGTTCCACATTTTTATCCCAGTTCCACCCTGTCAGTCATCTGTAGTACTCCATATTCTCTTTTAATGATAATATTCATAATAGTGATAGGCAAGAATTTTGGAGAGAGGCATTTTCTGCTTTCCTTTCCCAGTTAGGAAGGGGATGGCCATGGGCAAACCAGCAGCACAGCGATTAAAAGCTCCATTTAAAAGCTTCCTTTGGTGCTTTCTGGTACACAGCTTTGCTTCATTCTACATTCCAGTGCAGTAAAGTAAAATAATATTAAAAATATAATTCAGATATCAAGCTGTAGTAAGTAAGAGAAAGGTCAAATCAACGGTGCTGTCCCAGGCAACAAAACCCCAAAACATCTGATGTTAGCTCTGGATTTCTGACTCTGTTTTGCCAATTATGTTCCAAATAAAAAGGATATGGCCATCAGTAGAAAACAGAATTTACTATCCCATCCCAACAAACCCAGGAAAGAGATGAGATGGTTAACAACAGGGGGAACAAAGAGAGAACACAACTACTCATAGTAGATAACGTAGCCAAGGAGTGAGCAAGCCAAGCCAGGGAACCAGTAAAGGAGGAAGGAATAAACCAAGCCAAAAGTCCAATCATAACCAGGAAAAAGGCATTATAGTAATTGCCAAAGAGAAGCACATAGGTCACTCATGGCCTGTCCACTGATGCTGGGAACTCTGGTTGCAGAGGACAGCCAAGGAGTCCTTCCAGTAACAAGGAAACCCTACTTAGAACATCCACCCATAGACAAACCTCCTAAACCCCCTGCAAGCTCTTATACTGTTGACCCCAAAGGTGGGTCACCTGGTGTTATCCTCAAAGGTGGGTCACCTGGTGAACTGGCCTTCACTCAAGATTGGCCAGGCCTTGAGAGAAACCCAATTGGAAGGTTTCTCCTGCTGTTGAGGAATCCTCTGCCTGGTTGTGGGAATCATCCATATGTCAACTTTGATTCAGGGCTTAGACCCCAGCACTTCAGACCCTTAAGTCTTGAATATTTTCATTATGGATATCATGCTTTGCAGACTGGCACCAAAGCATCAAAAACAACAGGGAGAAAAAACCCCTCACCTGGGTGTGTTCCTGTGCAACCTGCTCTGGGTGAACCTGCTTTGGCAGGGGGGTTGGATGAGGTGATCACCAAAGGCCCCCTCTAACCCTCTCCATTCTATGCTTCTGCAACAAAATCATGTGATACCTCAACAAAGCATTGACACTAGTGATTCTAATTTTCATCTAAAAATGCTGACAAACCTCTGATTGTTTTCTCAATTCCCTTCCCAGCCCTGACATCAGTTTTTGGAGGGATGCTCTTCAAAAACGTGCTCACGGTTATCCCGCCGCAGCTTAACCTCTGCAACATCCAGATCTTCCTCATGAAAAATACAGATTTTAGTCTCCCTTTATGTTTGGAGGACTTCTCATACAACATGACACCCTGCCCGTGTGTGCTTGGTGCTCCAGGTCTCGTCTAACAGCATCGACACTAATCTGAGCTTTGCCTTTGGAACCATTCCACCTCCATTTTCTTGGGTAGAAAGCACAGAAAGAGAGCAGTTGAAATCAATCTGTCTTTGCTGTGCTCAACTCCTGCCTTTCTCATTTCTTTCCCTTTCTCCCCAGAGACCAGAGGTGTAAAAAGCCATTTTTTTTCTGGGAGCTGAAATCCTTGGCATCGTTTTACTCTTGGCATTCCTTCCTTGGCTCTAGCTCGGTAGTGCTACTACAGACAGACACCTCCCACCCCACCACCCCACAAGGCTGCTGATATTTTTGGGCTGTGCATTCCAAAATGAACAGAAACTCTTTGCTCTTAACGTCACTACTTAACCTCAGGGGCTTTACTGCTTTTTCCCCACGGGGACCCCCCTGAGCTGAACTCCTGTTGCGCCATTCTCTTTCTCCAACACTTGTTTATCCTTTGCTTTTCCCAACACAGGGTTTGGATCCTAAGCAGATGTCCTCAGGGCACTTGCTCCTTCTCCCCAGCCAGCAACCTGGGCTGAGTTTTCCTCCTAAGGGCTCCTAAACCAATAGCTCTGGCTAGAGATCATTAAGTCTTAAATGACCCATAAATTCCTATGAAAAGAAAATGATATTTAATTCATTTCCCAAATTTCTCCCCCAAATTGCCTCTGACTCTGTCAAACTCCATGAGGATCAATAACTCCGAATCTAGTTGCTATTACA
The DNA here is from genome assembly GCF_000691845.1 of Merops nubicus. Lineage (NCBI taxonomy): Eukaryota > Metazoa > Chordata > Aves > Coraciiformes > Meropidae > Merops > Merops nubicus. Next base: position 44,197 of record NW_008628856.1, read on the forward strand.
GGAACAATAAATATCTATCCTGGGGTTTCACACTGCCTCATTGCTACAGGTTTTGAATGTTTTCTGCCCAAAATGGACCAAAACAAAGCCTTTGGAGGCTATCTGAGAGACTCCCATAGCTCTGTCGTTCTGGGGAAAAGCTGTTTTTGCTTGAAATGGTTGTTTTAGCTTTTTTTTTTTTGTCTTCTCCTCAGGTAGGTGGAAATAGGGGAAGAAATGGCAAAATTTTCTCAATCCAGCTGTGATAAAACACATCTCCCTCAGGCCTGAAGCAACATAACCCCTCGCCAGCTCTTGCAAAAGGTGATTTGCTTTCTCAATCACCTCTGCAAAGTTATTTCACTCTCTTCCAGAAGTTGTCTTGTTTCAGTAGAGTGCAAAGAAAACTCTACAGTCTTCATCAAAAATGCAAATTAACCTGGTTTGATTAATCCAAGTTGTGCCTTCAGCAACAAGACCAACAGCACGGCCTGGATTGTCCTCAGAGGACTCCTATTACCCTTTCACTCTCCCAAATGCTGCTTCTAAAGCCTCTGCAGCACTGAGTCTGGAGATAAATTTCCACTCTTGTTTACAACACATTTTTCAGTTTGGGATATTTATTTGAGTGGTGGTTCCTCTGCTCCCTCCTTCCTGCTTTCTTTATGGACGTGGTCACTGAGTAACGGCAACGAGTGGACTTCTAGTGGGGACGGGCCCCTTTTAAACATCCTGGACACTCCATAACTTCCCCAGCTGGATTTATTAAGGGAAGTTTAATCAGCTCAGAGAAAATCTCTGCAGCGTGGACTCCTCTCAGTTAATGCTGTTGTGCCTCTTCTTTCTGCCCTTGCCCTCCTTTGACTTAGGGTGTAGCTCCTATAGAGGACATTCAGTGAGAAACCAGAGAGCTGCTTGACCTCATTTAGTGTTGACCTCCAAGTGCAGAGTGAACGACTGGATTTGATGATCTTCAAGGTCTTTTCTGACCAAAATGGATCTTTGATTCTGTCCCATCCATGGAAAACTGTGGTAGCTCCTGGGGATGGGAATCACTTTCGCTGCAGGAAGCACAACCAGCGTGGAGAGCTGCAACTCACAGCCCAGGAGAACGACCCCTGTGGGGCTTTCTACGTGTCCACCACAGGTAAGAGGAACCCACCCTGAGCAATGCCACCACCTCCAGTAGTTCTTGCTAGAAACTGGTGCCAAGGGCCAGACTTCAGAGCACCTCTTGCTGCTCTGGCCCCACCACCACTGGAGGGCAGGGGTTGGGCAAGTCCTATCCCAAGACACTGACTTGGTGAACCCTGGACTGAAAATTTGGGTGCATATCCTGGCTGGCCCACCTTTCCCCAGAGGAGGTCTGGCTTACCCTTGGCCCCAGCTCAGTGGTTGCTCATTTGCTCTGCTCTGAGCTGCAAACACAAATCTTTTCCCCTGTCAGGCAGATTTGATCCCCAGACCTTTAACATCACCTCGTTCCAACCCCCCTGCCATGGGCAAGGACACCTCCCACTAGACCAGGCTCCTCAAAGCCCCATCCAACCTACTGTTGAACACATCCAGTGATGGAGCATCCACAGCTTCCCTGGGCAACCTGGGCCAGGGTCTCACAGTGAAAAAGTTCTTCCTAATGTCTAATCTAAATCTCCCCCCTTCCAGTTTGAGCCCATCACCCCTCATCCTGTCACTCCAAGCCCTTGTAGAAAGGCCCTCCCCAGCTTCCTTGCAGGCCTCCTTCAGATACTGGAAGGCTGCAAGAAGATCTCCCTGGAGCCTTTTCTTCTCCAAGCTGCTAATTGAGAAGACTCTAAAAGGCACTCAAAAAATTTACCCCTCCCGAGGGCCAAATGCAGAAAGAAACTCCACGTTCAAAGCTGCCAGTTTTTCCACCAGAACAACAACAAAATAAATCACCTACTCTACGGGGACTTCTCTCTTGGGGGGTGCTCGTGGGGGGAACCACAGAGGTGTGGGCACGCAGAGCAGCACAGGGGATGGAGTAAGAGCCCAGGGTGGATGCTCTGTTCCCTCCCTTCAGTGAGGAGCAGCAGATTGTCAGTCAAAAGAAAGCTTTTATGTCTCATTGTTGTCAAACAAAGCAATGTTGAGGTCACATGGACACCTCCCATCCCCTCTTTGCACCTTAGACTCATCCTCTATTACTCTGGATCTTCCCCAGCACCTCTGAAATGCCTGGGGGAAAACATGAAGAGATTAAAAGAAAAGCTATTGCTTAATATTAGAATGAAATAGATCCAAAACTCACGTGGCTGATGGAATACTAATTGCAGTGAGGATAGCTTGGCCCAGGAGAGCCCCAAGTCCTTTCAGTAATCTCATTATCAGTCTTGCACTGTTAATAACAGTCATTAGGTGCACCACAATCAAGAAGAGTTTGGGAAGAAGGCTGAATGCAGGTTTGAGGTCAGGTGGGTAGAAGGCACATTGAATCACAGAATCACTGTGGTTGGAAAGGATCTCTAGGAGCATCAAGTCCAACTTTCCTCTCAACATCTCCCTAACCTCTAGACCACAGCCTCAAGTGCTACATCTATTCCTTTTTTGAACCCCTCCAGGGATGGGGACTCCAGCACCTCCCTGGGCAGCCCTCACCACTCTCTCAGGGAAGAAATTCTTCCCAATATCCAATCAAAACCTCCCCTAGTGCAACTTGAGGCCATTTCCTCTCATCCTATCATCAGTAATTTGGGAGAAGAAACCAACACCAGCCTCAATCCAACCTTCTTTTAGGCAGTTGTAGAGTGTAATAAGGTCTCCTCTCAGTCTCCTCTCCCCCAGACTAAGCCAACCCCAGGTCCCTCTTCCTAAGGCAGTTTTTCCAGCCCCCTCACCAGCCTCATTGCCCTTCTCTGGACCTGCTCCATCACCTCCATGTCCTTCTTATCCTGCGGTGCCCCAAACTGGACCAGGACTCAAGGGGTGATCTCACGAGAGCCAAGTCCAGGGGCAATGCCTCAGAAGCACCGTGTACTGCTGAGATGAGATCTCTTTGCCTGCTCCCTCCTGCCCTGCACATCTCAGGAGCAGTCAGAGAACAGACACAGGAGTTTGAATTGGGACGTGCCCCCCAAAGGTCTGGTGCATCACCAGAAGGTTCGATGCTTTCACTCTCAAGCTCCTCCACACGCTGCCTCTCCTGCACTGGAGGTGCCCAGCCACATGTTCTGCCTCCCCCACCAGCAGATATCCAAGAGGAATCCCTGTGACCCTTACCATGTGCTCCTCAAAGGTTTTCCATGTCAGTTTGCACAACATTGAACAGCCCAATGGGAGAACTGGAAAAAAAAATACAGCTGGAAGAGACACCCAGGGTAGACATCCTCAATTCCTGACTTTTACAAACCTGTTCTCAGGGGAAAGGGGCAGATTTTATCACACAATTAAATGTTTAGTGTTTTCAACCATAGCTGACCCACGGATGGCTGCGTTTCATCCCCACTTCACATCCATCTGCCTGTCCTCTCTTCCAGCCTGGTCCCTGGGACTTCACTGACTGAGAGAGAATAGAATATAAATATATTGTCTACCTCTGTTTGAGCCCAGGACACGTAAATCTTTCACAGTTCTTTAAGGGGGCCTGGAAATACTCAGAGCCAGGCATCCATCTGATCTAGTTTGCTCTGGGCTGACTCTGAGACATCTTGAAAATTTAATGTAATTTGAAAAGCAGGAGGTGTTGCTCTGTGATGAAATGTCACGACTGCACTGGAGACAATGGCACTGTAAATATCCTCCTAAAGGATGCCTTTGTCTTCCCTTCCATGAACAAGGTGGAGAGGCAGGGGAAGAGCAAGGGAACAGATGATTTGTGTCAGATGATCGTTTTTGATGTTCTCAGTCCAAAACATGTTTTGTTAGAAGGAGAAGTCAATGAATCTGATCCTTCCCTTGGAGTGCTCTGGGTGTGCACAGATTTATTCAGGTAGAAAGACCTCTGACAGACAAGGTGCTAGCAAAATTCTCAAGGCTTTTGGGCTTGATTTAAGAGAGGACTAAATGTAGCTGTGGATGGAAGTGGAGTCTGAGTAAAGGACACACTTCAGTTCTATAAATGTCTCCACAGAGAAACAAGCAGAAGAATCATCCTGGGGCTGAGGAGTGGGGAAAGCGAGGGCAGAAGGGATTTGGGGTCAGTCTCTGGCTCTGTCACAAACACTGGAGGACATCTGGCAAATATCTTAATGACACTGTGCCTCTGTTTAAAAGCAGAAGATGACTTCTCATCAACTTGGATCAGAGCTCTTTGAAGGAGGGACTGAAAACAATAAAATACACCCGAAGATATCCTGAGCTCTGACACAGTCAGACCATGGGTGATCTGCAAACCAAGAGCTGTGCAGGAGAAGACAGAGCTCTGGAAATAACACACTAAGTAAAACCAGCACCGATGGGTGTCACTCAAAGATGTCCTTAGTTCTAGGTTTTATCTGAAGCTTTACCATGGATTTGGGCCCCACTTCACAGGGGGGGAAATGGAGACACAGAGGTGCAGAGATTTGTTCCCACTGTCTGTAAAGAGGGATAGAAACAGAGACTGGTCACTGGTCCTGGGCTGTCTGAGCTCACATCCTGCCCACTGCCCTTCACTGGGAGGGTGGTGAGGCACTGGGACAGGCTGTCAGAAAAGCTGGGGATGCCCCAGCCCTGGAAGTGTTCAAAGCCAAGTTCAACAGAGCTCTCAGCAACCTGGTCTAGTGGGAGGTGTCCTGACCATGGCAGGGGGGTTGGAACTGGATGATCTCTAAGATCCCTCCCAACCCAAACCATTCCATGACTATGCTGAGCAGAGGAGGTCCAGGCTGGTGCTGGGCTCTTCAGAATGCCCCATGAGAGGTTTTAGCCAAATATTGTGCCAAGGCTCTTACCTCTTTGGGATAATCTTAAGCAGGGGTCTCAGACTCAGAATCACAACTTGCCACAGCAGTAGGAGGAAAGACTCCTCTATGCCTGACATCAGCACACAGAATTACTGCACTCAGGGAATTACTCGGAGCTTCACCCAGCCCAGACAGGGCCCTGAAATTACTGAGAGAAGCACAGAAAACATCTGAGAAGTAAATTTGTGCTTGCTTTAAAAATGTACAAATTTCCCTGACGAGAGGACTTGTATTACTAAAGTGTCTGAGAATGTCACAAACTCTTATTACATCAGCCTCTCCAACCCATGATTTCTTCTGCACGACTTCGTGCTGCTGGAAAATGCAGGCAGAGATAATCCTTGCTTTAAAGAATTCATACATGAGACATTCAAAGGAGAATATTAATATTTTATACTCCTCCAGGCTCCTCGAGCCACAAAAGAGAGAAAATGTCTGTTGGCAATTAAGGGCAGGGCAGGAGTTCAGGATTGTGCTACTGACAACACTAAAGATTTTGGGGAAGGGCTTTTCCCTCTCAATGCCTCATCCCTCCCCACCGTTGTACAGCCTTCCACAAGGATCTGATGGGAATGAAAAGCTTTGAGCTGCTGCATTAAAATGTGAAATGTTATTTATTGTGTTAATGCTTTGACCATTACTGGAATTTCATCTTGTCAAAGCTAACCCTGAAGTTATATGCACTGCTGTATATTTATACGAGGGTAACAGCGTGCACCAGGGTCTCTGACATGGGCCAGTTGTCTGTGGAACATAAAAAGACAGGTCTAGACACAAGGCAGATGTCTGTTGGGCTTCACAATTGCAGATTTTTATGGTTAACTAACGGCGCTCATAACGAGTCTGGTATTTCTGCCTATCCAAATTATCCTACCACTTTAGCAGAGGATGGAGCACATTAATTTTTATTCCCCCAGCCAAGGCTTCTGTTTGGTGAGCAGGCATGGAAGGAGCATGCAAAACTGCAGTCCCAACCAACAGCAAACTTCCCATCAAAGCTGGTGGCATTTGGTGTTTAAAGTTGCTGGAGTTCCCCTTCTAATTGACCACCCTGGCTCTACCTGCTGGTCTATCTGGCTGGCATAATTTCAAGGCAGCTCAAGGCATTCCTCTCAAACAGCCTAAATTTAGCCTAAGAACCATTTGCTGAAGAAGAAACCCCCCAAAGCCCAAGCCCTTCCCATCAGGGTGACTCACTGCCTCTTGCTGAAGCAGGGGCTCAAAGAAGATGCCAATCATGTGTTCCAACCCAAAATGTATTCAGACTGTTGGTGACACCAACACCTTGTCACAATTCCCTTCGACTTGCTCCTGACTCTAGAAGTTGTCAATTTTAACACAATTCCAATCAAAAGGAGCCTGGAGCTTCCTTCTCAGTGAGCAGTAGGAAGTTCAGTGAAATAAAACAACTGCCAGCAATAGGTTCAGGCAAAATTTTAGCTAAATTATGTAGCTTTACAAGCCCTAGGATGAAGGTTGTGTCTCTGTTAGGTAATTTCTGCTTCCCTCTGTTCCAGCAGATCTGAATGAAAGGATTAAAACACCCTGTTGGGTCCCCTCTCTGGGCCCTGTTCAGACCCATTTCTTGTCTTTCAGATCTGCTTTGCACCTTTCCAGTTTTATAGGAGCACTTTGTTTCCCACCTGCCAAGGACTCCCAAGCCCCAGAGCCTCCCAAAATCCCTACAGCCTCCCCAAATCCCTTCATATTCCCAACTGTGGGAAGTGGGCTCTGGTGAAACTCCTCTGAAGCTGACACCAAACCAGGGCTGGTGTTTTACAGAGTCCCTGTCTTTCAAGTGGTATATACAATTTTCATCCCTAGCTCCCACCAGAGAGAACAAGCAAGAGAAGAATGAATTTTAATGACAGATGACATCCAAAACCTTATTTTACCAGCCCAAAAGGGCTGCCTGTCACTTACATAAGGCTGGAGAGAGCACTCTCCTGTTTCTCCATTTCACAGCTGAACTAATACACTCCACCAGCTTCACACACACCTAAAAATCACAGTTTTAGTGTTGGATTAAAAAAAAACAAAACAAAAAAAGCTTATTTTTTATCTTCAGCCTCTGCAGCCAAAGCCCAGGGTGGAATCATCAGATTTATCTGGCCCAGTCCTGGTGCCCCACTGGTACAGGGAGTTTTCCATAAGACTTGGTCCTTCCCTTCAGAGCTTTTGGAAGGTAGTCCCCAATCCAGCTGGCTAGCAGCTGTGTGAGGCACGAAGGTATTAACTTCTAGAACCATTTTCAAAGGCAGCAGAGCTCTGCTCCTGCCTCTTAGGGGACACATCAGCACTTTGAGGGGTCGGGATGCTGATGTCTGAGTCACATCCCTGCAGAATGCCAGTGGAGGAGCTGTGATTGGAGCTCAGTGTCCCAGCTCCTGGCCCTAGAGCTGGAGCCCTGGATTATCCCATCCCTCCCCAAAACGCTTCCTTGCTGGACTGCAGGACTCAACCTCCAACACCATTTCTGTCTTCCCATCTAGTGACCCTCCTCCTTTGTACAAAACCTTTAGACACTGTCGTGGTCTCACGGCTGCACCTTGTGCTCATTGAGATTTTCCTCATGAAGCCAACCTGAGATCTGCCTACCTAGAAGCAACCCCTGAAAGTTTCTCTGCCTTCAAGTCCTTTCTACAAAGCACCTTCCCAAAGCTGAGGAGCTCTGTTCCTGTAATGGCTCCTCCTCCTCCAGGCAGTGAGGAGCAGTTTGTTTCAGGAGAAGCTGCTCTGTCTCACACACAGCTTCCCACAGGCTGCATTAGGAACTTTTTCCTGGCCCATCTCCATCTCCTAACTACCTTCAACTTCCAGCATCTAATGGAGGTGCCTCATCTTGATCACTCAAAGGGTGGAGTGAAGCACCAGTCAAATTCTCCAAATCAGTTTCTGAGGAGACCTGCCAAACTCCCCTCCAGGTTTTTGTCTCTTTTTCACTTTGAAACATTGAGAAAAATGAGTCGATAACGACAAGTGACTAAGAGCAGGGTGAAGAGTGAACACCTGCCAGCTGAGCCACTGACACCCACCCGGGGTGTGCTCCTGGGCCTTTCCAAGCATCACACCTCTCAGTCTCAACTTCAGTGTGGTTTAGCTATTTAACCTAAAAATGTCAGTGGGAGAAGTCAACTGAGCAGACTTTGGAGGGTCATGAGCTCTTCAGGGACACCCTGGGCTCTAACACCCCAAGTGGAGCAAGTTGGTAACATCACTAATAGTTACCTGCTTCTGGGATGTACCCCCAAGGTGTAGGCAAAGTGCTTCAGACCTCCACTAGATACTGAAGGTGCACTCAGGGGTCTCAAGCCTCTGGGTGTGTTGCCTACACAAGTAAAGAAACGCAGTAGAGTACAAATCAAGAGTCTCTTCCAAAACAAGGCACAGTTTTGGTCATCTTTGGTCATGGATTTGGTTTCCCCATCTGTCAGCGATGGGGAACAAAGACAGGAGATTGAGGATTAGCTGAACATCATACAGGCCTGTAGAGCAACCAAGACACAGCTCCCCAAACCCCATTTCAATGCCTTCACAACCAAGCCATTCTCCTTCCTCCTTACAACTATTAGGCTTCAACTTTCAGGCTGTGTCCTTATTGCTATTGGTCCTTATCTCAAGCTGCTGTCTTCCAATTACTCTTCAACCTGGTTTTTGGCTGGTTCATGCAACCTCCCACACCATTCCCCATTGGACAGTTATGCTCTGGCAGATCCTGATATTCAAAACCAACTAATCTCAGGTTAAGAATCTGGAGGACTAGCCTCAATTTGAGAATTCAGAGGACTAATTATGGAAGATGCAAAAGCCAAAGGGCCATGTGTGCTGTCACAGACACCTCTCTGTTGAACAGCTACTGCAAATCATCAGCAGTCATCCACAGCCAAACCTAAAGAACTGAAAATCAGCTGATTTTCCAAAGTCTGAGCCCAGATTTTGCATGACTGGGATTGCAGAAGTCAGAGGTGAAGTTCAAAGGCAGACCCGAGGCCTGAGCTGTACTAGCTGCCACCACAGGTTTATGCTGTGGAGAACCTTTCTGATTAAATTCCCCACGTGGAAATCATGGTGAAGTTGGGATCTGAAGCCCTGCTGCTCATTCCTGTCGTTCAGCTTGCTCTGGGCTGATCTTGAACCCACCTTTGCTAGAGGCTGATGTGTGACTGGTTCCCTAGGCAGCACCAAAAGGTGAATAACTAACACTAACACTCTTCAGGTTATGGTAGAGTTCAGATCAGCCACCCCATTTCAGAGTTCCAGAAGTCCATTAGAGGTTAGTAAGGGCATGGAGCCATTTAAGAATTCCATGAATTTTCTGTGCATCTATGCACAGCAACAATAACTTCCAAGTTTTGAAGTTCATCTGCTCCATTCTCACCTGGTTTATGCAGCTGGGTTTGCAATGCCTCACAAGTCTCCTTTCATCTGTTTTATTTCTTCCCTTGCTTTTCACTAAGAAATAATAAACTCCTTTAAAGCCACAAGGGTGCTGGAATCTTGTCTGGGAAGAGGCTCATCCAAGACTGACAAATGTTCTCAGCCTCCACGTACCTTGTCCAGTGCATCAATGAATTCACATCATCAATTCCTTACTACTCCTGGCTGACAACGAGTGTCTAATTCAAAAGAAATGCTTCTCTGACGTCCTTCTGACAGCACCAGAACATCCTGACTCATAGAAATGATGGAGAAGATCTCACAGAGCTGGCTTTCTGGAGTCTACCCTCCTGACAATCAAAGAAAGCTCTCAAGAGCATTCTTTCTATCATGATCTAGTGCAAAACTCACAGGAGGCTGTTTCAGACCTCACTTCTTTGAGATCTTCAAACAACCCAGTTCTTTTGTTTACTGTCATCTGGTGCTCTGCAGACTCTCATACCTGAACGTTCCCTTTTGTGGTGTTTGGAGCCTTCAAATTTATAGGTTGCCATCAGGTGATATGGAACCAGCATCCACTGAGACCTGTGCTCATCTGCCCAACCCCTGACTGCACTAGACAGCATCTTTTCATGCCCCATCATATCCAGCAGCCCTTAGGAAGAACTGTTTCTCAAGCCAAATTCTCTTCCAAGGAGTCTGTTGTCACAAATCTGTTGTCACACCAAGCAAGCATGACAGGTTCAGGTTTTTTTTTGTCCCCAAACTTTACTCCAGCAAGACAAAAGTCCTATTTAAGGAGTTAGAGACACATTAGACAGAAGGAGACTGCCTAAAATAACCACCAGGACATTCTCAGCCATAGCCAACCTTCCTGTGAAGTGGTTTGGGAGGTAGAGATAGGTCCTCCTCCAGCTGACATCCCACCACTCTTTTCTGGAGGCTTTTTCTCTCCATGGGAGAACTACACCTACACTCATGCATATTATTGTTTCTTTGAGAAAGGTCTGAAGGAATAAAAAATGACTTTTTTTTTAGGCAGGATGCCATCCCCAGTGTTCCATCACATGGGAGGGGTGCGAGTCATCCAAGCACGCCCGACGCCTCCCCCAGCAGGGTGCTGGGTGGTGACAGCTCGGAGTGCCAGCCAGAGAGCCAGCCTGGGGGCCAGGGCCTCTTCTCAGCTCCACCTCTGAGCACCCATGCCAACTGTCAGCCAGCTTCCTCCCTCCTCCTGCCTCTCTTCTGCTGTCACATTTAGCCCGAGCTTTCCAGGACAGGAACTTCTCCCGCCCCGCGGGTGCCAGACGTGGGGAGGTGAAGATGCTGCTGCCTCATTTCTGCAGCTACCTGATTTCTGCACGCTGCCTTTCCCTGCCACTCGGTGTGGCACGACGCTGGCAGCACAAAATCAGGGCTTGGCTTGGCAGGGACCTTCTAAAGGTCACCTAGTCCAACCCCTTCAAGACATCTTCAGCTAGAGCGGGTGGTTCAGAGCCCCATCCAACCTGACCTTGAACGTTTCCAGGGATTCCTGATCCTCGTGGGTCCCCTCCAGCTCAGGACATGGTGTGATCTGCACAGCCTGGGGATTATTTCAGCCATCGTTCTCATTTGTCACCATTCTGCAAGTCATCTCATCCCTCCATACCCGTGTTCAGCTCTTGCTAACACCATGGGACAAGAACCAGCCCGTTCTTCTCCAGAACCAAACTCCTGCCTGGTAGATCTCAAAGCCCTTCATCCAGGACACCCACATTAGATTTTTTTTACCACACCTTTTAACCAGAGAACAAACAAGAGGGGAGCAACTTGCTGAGACTTTCCCCCTCGCAGAACTGGAGTGATAATGCAATCTGTTCACCAGCACGTTTTTAATATTCCAGAATCCTGGCAGAATCACATCTACAGTTCATTCCACACTGAGAGTTTTTCTCACATTACACCTATTGGAAAATCAACTTTCTTTTGCTCTCAACCTAATAAATGACAGAGTGCAGCCAGGGAAAAAATAAATACACATATAAAAAATAATTGTGAAGCATGTCAGAAAGCCCAGAGTATTCTATCTTAAATCTCTCCCTTTGACAGACAGTGGATTAAACAGAAAATGAGTTACATCTCCCCAAACCACATAAATGTGAGTCCCACAATGCGAGGTAGCATGACAAATAGCTGCTGATATGTAAGAATAAAAATAAACCATGTCTGAGATCAGTGCAGGCATTGCTGCTTGTATCTGCCATGAAAATCAACTCCAAAACCTTGGGATAAGAATTTGAAGTGCACAGTTCCACTGACATAAAAACGATGAAACCTAAAAAATAAAAAAAGGAAAAGATGGTTCATGGAAAACACCTTTCTTACTCTGGCAAAACAGTTAAGAAAAAGAGGGAGGTTCCAGCTGTTTCCAAAGGAAGAAATTCCCAGGAATTTAAAAAAATAAAAGCCAACAACACGTCTAGAAGAAAATAAAACTCAACAACGTGTCCAGAAGAAAATAAAACCCAACAATGTGTCCAGAAGCACCAACGATCTGTCCTCAGAGGACAGTAAATCTAAAAAGAGATCTCTAACCTCTTACAAAGCATTTGAGAACACACCCTGTGCCTCTGCAACAATTCCAAGGCAGGGATGGAGTTATTTTCACTTCCTGACAAAAGTTACACAAGGAAAGACCATGTCACCCAGCAACAGAAGTGTCAAACTAAAAGCTTGGCTCCCAAATTGCAGCTCTTCTGATTTATGGGGCCACAGACAGTGTCAGCATCTCCCTTTAAAAGAAGTCTTGGCCTTTTTCTCTGGTCACCAGAGCATAAAAAAAATCTATGACAATGCCACCAAGTCAGGACTCTTCAATTGTGTTGGAAAGTCTTCCAGCTTCACCTGTGGACCTGCAGGTGTAGGGATAAAAATGCTCCCTCCTACTTCCCCAATTGCTCCAAGATTATGGTATGAAAGGCTGGAGACCTGGCTTGAGGTATCACAGAAGACTTGGTTAGAGAGGGACTGCCAGAGGCACATGCACCTGCATCACTACAGCATCTGGATTCTGCCCCAGTGAGGCCATCTCCCCTTTTGCAGAGAGACCAGGAGCTGCTGGAGAGAGTCCAGGGGAGGCTGTGGAGCTGCTGAGGGGCTGGAGCATCTCTGTGTCAGGACAGGCTGAGAGCCCTGGGGCTGGTCAGCTGGAGAGGAGAAGCCTCAGAGGGGATCTGAGCAGTGCTGAGCAAGAGCTAAAGGGCCCCGGGGGGCAAGAGGCTGGGGCCAGACTCTGCTCAGTGGTGCCCAGCCACAGGACAAGGGGCAACGGGCACCAACTGGAACCCAGGAGGTGCCACCTGAGCAGGGAGAAGAACTTTCCTATGAATGTCCAACCTCCTGGTGTTACCAGGGGACCCGGATTACCCAGAAAGATTCTTCTTCTCTGGAGAGATCCCAAACCCACCTGGCTGTGACCCTGGGCACCCTGCTGTGGGTGAGCTGCTGGAGCAGGGGGTTGGATGAGATGATCCTCAGAGGTTCCTTCCTACCCCACCAGGCTGGGATTCTGTGATCTTACATGTTCCAACGCTGCCCCAGCCCTGCTTATGCCGATGGGCAATAGAGCAAACACCAGTGCCAAGGGTTTGGGCCAAATTTTCATGGAGTCATCCTGGAGGGTGCACCTGAGATGCTGCTGCTGGGGCTGGTTGTGAGGAGGCAATGAAAATTCACCATCTACATTCTGGGTTGTCTTAAGGCATCCTGAATTAGGTAGCTAAAAATTGGCACGTCGCTTTTGAGATCGATTTATCTGAAAGAGACTAATTTTCTTTGCAGGAAATACCCACAGCACCCACCAGCAGAACCTATACCATTTTAAGACTGTTGTTGCACTTTTTTTCCTCTTTTTTTTTTAGCAATAAGGGAAGTCTGTGATGCAGAAAGCAGCCTGACACAGCAAGCAGGACCTCAATGGGCTTTCTCACCATCTCTGACCCCCAGAAATCTTTTTCTTAATTCCATGTCATCTTCCCCTTTTCTAATCTCCTTTGACAGGTGCTGGATAAAGGCAGTAACAGCAAAAAAAGACAATTTTCACTGTTGGGAAGATCCATGAGCCCTTCAGGTTCTCATGGTGTGACTTCTCACACGCCACTTGCTGCTGCTCTGTGCCTGGAGCTTTGGCAGATCGATCCTGCCCTGGGCCAGCATCTCTTCCAGTGACCAGAGAGGGGACTGAAGGCAGCAGGTGACACTTTGCAGGATCAGCCCTTTGCAGTCACTTGGCTATTTTAACACCTTAAAGCATAAGTAGCTTTGCCAGCCTGTGAGCGTTTCAACACCACACACATTTGCAGATATCTTCTCAGCATGTTGCAGGCTAGAGGCTGCTGTCTTCCAGGATGATTTGAGCTCTTCTAGACGTTACACCCCTGAGAAATCCCAATTCCCTTCTTTCCAAAGAGTGGATCCTTCTGCCCTTTCCAAGTAACTGCTCCCAAAGGCAGTCAGGGTGTTATGAGCCCTAAGATTGAAGCCCCAGGGTTGGGATTCCTCCTTCAAAGAGGAGGAGAACCAAACTGAGCTGAGTTAGTCTTTTTTTACCAGCTGAACTCTGCAATTCGAGCCCTGCCTGGTGGGGTCTGGTTGGACTTAGAGGCACAAGGAGACACTTTGGCTCCCAATGTTCCTCCTCTGTCACAGCAGGTCTGCGTGTCCTCCCTGCAAATGACTCTCAGATCTAAAAGCAGCTGAAGATTTCAGCTGACCCAAAGGCACAGAAACGAGTGGAGGAGTTGCAGGTTCTGCAGGCACAGCATAATTGTCCAACAAGTTACAGGAGGGCATCATCCTTCCCCTGAATAATTAAGACACTTCCCATTTCTGAGAGTAGGACACAGGATCTGGGGAGAAATATTTGGAGGCAGAAGAGCAAATCCTCTCCTTCTCATTCTTCTCTGTTATTGCAATCTCCACTTGCTATCTATCTGGGGATGCTGCTAAATGAAAAGGTTTATGACAGCTCTTCAGCACTCCATCATATAAAACACCCTCTAAAAGATGTTCAATAAGTCAAAGGAACTGCCAGCACTTTTTTTTTCCACTTTTCTTTTTTTTTTTTTAAATCATAGATGGGGATTTTTCACAGAAGTAAAGAAAGTTTACGTGCCTAAATTCTATTGGGTGTCAGTGGGATTTGGGTTCCTAACTTCCTTAGGTTTCTGCAAACCCCTCTGTCTTATTCTGGATTTGCATTTCATCCGAGGAAAGAATAGCTTGTGGTGAATGCACAGGAAGAAGGTGAAGAATATTTCTAAATGAGCAAGGATTTGAAAGTCAATGAGTTACTCCCAATTTACACCAAAGCAGCCAGAAGCAGAATTTGCAGACCTCATTTTTTTTTTTTCCCAAATAAAACGAAGTTTCTGTTACAGAAGTGAGATAACATTTATATTGAACTTACTTCTCTGGCAGAGATTGGTTTTGTCTAAGCAAAAATAACTCTTCTGGACCCAGTTCTACTCCCAAGTCATCTAGTGCAACCCTCCAGAGACTTCGGAGCAGTCGCTCTGGATTTACCTGGATTTAGTTGCCCAGATCCTTGATGATGAATGAGGAATTTAACAGTCCTAGGGAAGAGGTGGCCTCTACACAAGGTCACTGCTGCTCCCTGCATACCAGGGAGGCATCAGCCAGGCACTCACCAACACAAATGTTGCTCACATTTTCTATGGAAACAGGCATCTCCCTGGAAATTTCTGCTTCGGAGACAAGGTGCAGGGTGGGAGAAGTGTCTCAGTACAGATCCTGCTGCACGAGATGCTGCAGGTTTCAGTGACAGCAGGATAAAGAATTAAAACAATAAAAATACAGCAGGGTTTCTGACCTATTTTGAGTAAAAGACAGAGAAATCGTGGTCTTTCTTCTCTCTTTTGGGGCTGGATTCTTCTCTCATGTTTAAGTTTGTATAAACCTGAAGTAATTTTTTTAAAGTCACTATTTAATCTGTAGATTTTTCCAGGAAGAGGATCTGATCTACAGAAAACCTAAATCAATACCAGCTGTCTTTAGGTCAAAGACCTCAAGCATTAAGTATCCCTGTCAGCTAGATATATATCACATATATCACAGCCTGTGTGATAATTCCCTCTTATTCCCCCCATGCAACCAGTGGATGAGTAAAATAAACTTAACTGCTGCATTTTTCTGCCCTTTGATAACAAAAGGGAGTCAAGTCACGTATTTATTTTTCCTCAGCATTGCCACAACTACTTCATTAAGAACACAAAATTCCTTTATTTGTTTTTTTGTCTGCATGGTCCAGTGTATTCCCACAGAAAGGGACGTGCCAGGGATGGTTCCACTGAATGCAACCAGGACTGTCACAAATCCAGAAGGCATCCTTCCCTTCTGATCTGTCATTCACCTCCCAGTAGCTCAGGCTCTCACATCTAACAGATTTTCCTGGCTGGTGAAAAGCTAAATTAACTTTATCATCCTTGAGACAGAGAACTTTGAAGGGCTGTCAGATGGGGAAGGTGTTAAAGGTAGTTGTTGGGTCCCTAAGATCTTCCCTCTCTCCAGACAAAACCTTACCTTTTAAAAAAAACCCCAAACCAACGAAATCCCAGCAGATCTATGTAAAATAAGAACTTTGGAGCTGATATCCTGCTGTGGCTGTGTGGTTCTCCCATCAGCACTACAAAGCTCAGTGTCCTTCCAGGCCAGATCTGGTGGTTTTATCTATTTATATCAACATCACCCAGGAAAAGTCTCACAGAACTATGTCCTGATGATTCATCTACAAGCCTGGAACTTGAAAGAGTTCAGGTTTGGTTACTGCCATGCCAAGAACTTCCCCTGTCAGTCTGGGGAAGCCTTCAAACACCTAAATATCAAACTGTCAGAGGCCTTCAGCAAAGCCTCTCATCTCTAGCAAGGGATAAAAACTTTTGCCTCTGTCAGGTGCTTTTTGGAGGAACACAGAGGAACAACATGGTCTGCACAAGACTCGAGCCAGATAATAGCTTCATAAATACCCATGTCAGGTCTTGTTTTGTTGTTTCTGCTTGGTGATCCAAACACAATCCAGTGGATTATACCAGGGTACAACCATCAGCCCTAAATCTCTGTATATTCCAGCTTTGCTTCTCTCTGCCATGGAGTTACGTGAGGGATTCAACTCATCCTTCCATCTTTAACCATGTCTAGTCGTATTTTTTGACCCTTGTTTCCCTTCCCAGGCTGGAGTGGGAGTCTGGGGGCAAAGGGAGTCAGTACCTGGCGTGGAGAAGTTGGGAGCATCATGGGCCAAAAGGGAGAATTTATTTTGTGGACCATTGTTTCTGCCTTTCACTTCCCCCAGCTGGCTGGAGATGCAATTTTTGGATCTGCCTGAGGCTATCCTCTCTGTTTAGAGAAACAACAAGAAAAACCCTCAAACTCCACTGGTATATACAAGCAGGTTCTGGGAGCTCACATGGCTTGTGACTAACTCCGTTTTAGGGAGCTCGTTGACTATTTTCTGAAGCTAACAATGTTCATGACATAAAATGGACAATGGTAAGAAAGATTTGGAGGCTACTCATGCAACATTTGGAGAGGGGAAAGAACATCTTAGGCAACCATGAGCCAACACAGAGCTTGAATTTCTTCTGACTTAATAGATTTTCAGATTTTACTGCCAGCCCCCTGGCATGGGATTGGATTTTCACTGAATCACACAGAGGGGCTGAGGCTGGATGGGACCCTCTGGAGACCTCCTCAAAAGGCTCAGAGCAGTCAAGCACCCCAACACTTTAATGGTCTCTGTGGCTCGACGCTGCATTTGCTCTGGTCCAGCCCTGTCTCGTCCTGGGAAGCCCAGAGCTGAGCACAGTGCTCCAGATGAGTCTCAGCAGCTCTGAGGAAAGGGAAATAACCATCCGTCACCCACCTCCTGCCTCGCTAATCAGGCTTCAGGGTGCAGTGTCTGCAGCTGGTTTCCCCAGCAAACAATCCTGAGGCAGTTTCTGTCATGAAAAGTCTTGCAGAAGGTTCATTTTCTGCACGTCAGGGCTGGGGAGCTCAATTTCTGCCACGTGACCACAGTGAGCAAGATGTTCAACCACCACTAGTGGATTGGGTCTGAGAGAAGGTTCCAGAAGGATTATTCTCTGCTTGGGCTGTTTTCACTGTATATTTCCACTAACTCATTAGTCACCATCACAGTTCCCATGCCTTTGTAGATATCCATATTTTAGCACATTATCTAATTCACAGAGGTCTATTGATTCCCAGCTTTGCTCTGAAGGGCAGTGACTCATCTTTCAGTGCACACAATAGAAGAGCTGCTAATAAAAAAAACATTTAACATTTAGAGCCAGAGTAGCTGGATGAGAAATGCTCCTACATTGCAGACATCCAGGCGTCGTGAGCTGGATTCAGAATGGGATGTCTCAACCCCCTGCCCTGAGGCTGAATTCACACCCCCTCCTTATGGGCTTGTTTGTTGGGGGGGATGGATTTGCCCTGGGTGTGCAGCACCCCAAATTAACAGACATGTGATGTATTCCTTCAACTAGTTTATAGAAACTTTCCTATTGCGTGGGAATGTGGGAGAGGGTGGAGAAGGTTTCTGGAGAGGGAATTCACCCTTATCCACAGAAGGAGAGGACCACAGAAGGAGAGGACCACAGAAGGAGAGGACCACAGAAGGAGAGGACCACACAATTTTCTCCCTAAACATTCAAGAACCAGGCTGAAGAAACTGCACAACCCTTGTACCAAACTGACCCAAATTAGTCCATACTCTTAAACTTCCAGAAGCAATTTTCTTTTCAAGCTAAAAGGACGAGAAACTGCCTGGAGAGGGAAAACTGCACATACAAAAGGGAGATACTGCTGCTGAAAACCACCCCAATCATCTGTCAGTCCCTAATCAATAACGTCTGAGCAGCACCATGCACAAAACTCACACTGATTTCAACAGGAATCTTCTTCAAAATCCAAAACCTTATTCAATTGCAGTGCCACCTATTGTGATGATTTCTGAGACTCGTGGCATTTTTTTCTTAACAATTATTAAAACATCTTTCCCTTAAAGCCAGTTTGCAGGAACCAGGAGATTAGGGGAGTGCCTCAGCTTCTTAGGCACGTTGGTCTTCAGTACGTGTGGCTGTGAAGAAGAACCTCAGAGGACTCTGAATAAACCTGTGTAGGGCTCAGAGCCCAGAAGGCAAACTAGGTAAGAGGAGGTTCTTGACATGCACACCCCTTTTTCTCCCTCCCACGACCTCACAAGCTCTTCTGCCCCACTTTGAACCCTGCCCTGATGAACGCAGGAGGAATCCAACTCGATCAGACCAGGAGGTGTGGTGCCTCTGTGGTAGGACCTGCTGGGAACACAACATTCCTTCTCTCTGTCCTAAGCAGGAACCAAGGATTTGACTCACATGGCACCTCATGCCACGAAAGGAGCAGAAATAAACTGGTTTGATACGTGGTAGGAAATGGGGACCACAGTCTGGGTGTGTTCTTAAACATCTCATTTTCATTTTTATTTTCATTTTTACTTGCAGTTAGTTCTGTTTCAGCTAGCTGAGTTCCTTGGGCAGCTGCACGAAGAGCTGTGCTGGGTCAAAAAACAAGTGGCCAGGGAGGAAGGCAAGGACTGGTGGTTTTTTGAGCAGCTCAAACTGCAAACATTTCTGCATGGTTACAGCAAGCTAGTCCCTGGTTTGAGCTCCTGACAGAGCTGAGGAGGTTTAACACCCTCCTACTAATGGTGACTTTCTATCTGAGTGCACAATGCACTTAATTGGCACGGTTTAAATGATGCACACAAGTTCTGAAAGAGGTTACAATCAATTCAGCCCATGGCTTTCCTAACCTAGGAAATGAGAAAAAATATAAAGAGCTTTAAGAGTAGGATGCCAGGGCACAATTTTGCTTCCTTCTCTGCAGGACTGACTCATGTGATGGATAAAGAGAAGGGAAGGCTCTGGAGAGACCTTATTGTGGCCTAGAAGATGGGGATGGATATTTTAGCAGGGCCTGTTGGGACAAGGAGGGGATGGTTTGAACCTAAAAGAGGGAGATTTAGACTGGAGAGAAGGAAGAAATTTTGGATGCTGAGAGTGGTGCGCCCCTGGCTGAGGTTGCCCAGAGAGGTGGTCGCTGCCCCATCCCTGGAACCATCCCAGGGGAGGTTGGTTTGGGCTCTGAGCACCCTGCTCTAGCTGCAGATGTCCCTGCTCCCTGCAGGGGGTTGGACCAGATGACCTTGAAAGGTCCCTTCCCACCCAAACCAGTCTGGGATTCTATGATTCAGTGATAAAGTGGATATTCCAGTGCTGTTGCTAATGCCTCTTGTGCTGAATCCATCAATTCACTAAATGGAAGGTCACAAGTTAATATCATAGGTCTTCTCCTGCAACTTGTGTGGCATAGGCCAGAGCATTTCATCCTCTGCATGCTTTATCAAGTCCTCTATAAAGAAAAATCCAGCCCTTGATACCAAAAATACACCTCTCAGCAACTGATCTATCACTACATGTGCATTATCAGAGCCTACCCCTCTCCTGAGGTCTCCTGCACCAGCAAGAGGCAGAATCCCATCACCCTGCCCCACAGCACGCACCCATCCTTCCCAAAGTACCACGACTGGGGACCCTGCTGGCTCCCAAACTCACAGGGTGGATACAAAAGCCATTCCATGAAGCCAATTTCCCAGCCAGCAGAGCAACCTAAATATCTCAGCATTTCCAGTTTGACACTGCTCTACTCCACACGCTGCCAAACGGGAGCTTTTGTCACGAGTCAACCAAGATTTGTTCAAGGAGATGACCCTCGATAGGGTGCATGAGTTGTCTCAATCCTTCAAACCCTCCTCCTGTTCTCATTTGCCTCCACAAAAACTTGCTGCTCTAGGAGACTTTTGATTCTCCTCCATCAGAGAGAAGGGATGTTCACAAAAATACCAGCTCTGCTGAAATTGCTGTAATAAAAGGGCCACTGCAACGCTGACTGATGCTCTTCGTTCCAATAGGTGAAGGGAAGTTTTTTAAGAGTCAAATCAGCTTAGCAAATTGGGGACCATTATGCAAACTTTTCCTAATAGCTCCACCTTATTTAATCAAATCCTTACCTCTGTGCCCATCCAGGCCAGCAATTAAGCAATAGAATGAAGTGTGAGCTTCGATACATTTTTTAATGAGGATGTTCTCCAGGATTGGGGCCAAATGAGCCAAAATTCATCACTGCTCAGAGGTAAGTGCAGTGCTGTAAAAGGGAAAGGAGAATCATTAAGTTGCCTATTTGGACTAAACCCGAAGCATTAATGAGGACATTAATTTCCCTTCCTATATCAGCTTTTAATTAAGCATTCATTTTCCCTCACGTGTTGGCTTTGGGGATCTCATGGAATAACCATGGATTCCGTGGCATCCTCCAGTGTGTTGCCAGCAGATGCTCAGATCCTCCCCTAAAATAAGACCCTGCAGATGCACAGTTTTACTTCTGTTTCAGATCTGGCTCTAAAATTAATGCAGAAAAATTACTAATGGTGTCTTAGTCAAATTATCCCTCACTTAAATTCCGTTCTTTAAAATGTAATATTAAACTAACAATGTCTAGTGGCTCTTAATTCATTACTCCTCTATTTCAACTTTTTAAGACTTTCTTTTCATTTCAGGATATTAGATTTGATATAACAACAATGGCCTTAATAGAGGAAAGACATTTTTTCCTAAATAATCTTGTCCTGATTCAGAAATACAGCTCTTTGTGATCTTCATTTATATTGAACGTTCAATCCCATTACTCATTTCTTTTATGCACTGTGACTATCAAAGGATAGCCACAACTACTCAGAAATACAGAAAGACCTCAGCTCTCCTCTCCTTTAGAAGCTTTTAGGGAATTAGGACCTTGCTGTGAATATTTTAAAGGTCATCCCCAACCTAATTGATTCTAGAAGGCACAAAATTGGGCTGAGGAATCTGGATTGTGGTCCCATTTCTGCCCCAGTCTCCAAGGATGATGCTGGACAAGTGATTTCGGAGGTTTCCCATGAGAGTGGAGTAACAGTTTCTAGCCCCAAGTGACTGCTAAGAGGATCCATCCATAACCCTTGGGGAATGCTGGAAATGCTTCTGCCTCTTACACAGAAATATTTATTCAGCCAGGAAACAGAAAAGGTGGTGTAAGGTCTAGCTGAAGAGGTTTGGGGCTGGGACACTGGAGGCACTTCCCTGTTCCCACAGCGTTGCTGCACGATGAGCTGGATGGATTGTTGGTCTTGTTCGCTCTGTTCTCACATGGCTGGTCTGACTCATGCCAACATGAATCATGTATTTCAGTCTAATCAACCTTATTTGAATGATGAGTGCAGGGGTGGGAGTTTCAGAAGGATCCCAGGATGGGCCAAGAGCTCCTGGCATAGGCAGGACATGGCTGGGGGGGGGTCTGCTGAGATGGTTGATTCACTCAACGTGAGGGGTTGGCTGTGGACAATCTACTGGATTTAATTTTACCACAGAAATTACCAGTCCAATCCTTGCAAAAGGCCTATCTGAAGCCAGTAGGTTAAGCTCATAGGCAGAAAAAAATGTTTCTAAAAGACTTACACTCTTCATCTTGGAAGAAATGAGTCGATCACCACTGGGGTACTTTGCCAGCCCAGTCAATTCAGGAGGAATCCACCACTGATTTTAATGAAGCTAGAGTTTTTCTCATCACATTCCCACAGTAACAGTAAAGAGGTTACTGAAGTGCACAGCCATGATTCAGCAAAGCCCCTCCCCAACACCACCCTACATTCAGCAAATGTGGCCAAGCGCAAACTTTGGCAGGTCTGGGAGGATATTCTAGTGAATTATATTTTGTCATATTAAATTAAAGAGAGGAATCAGTTAAAAATCATTTTAATAAAGGAAACAAATGATTGTTTTCAAATGATGGAAATGGAATGATCCCTTGTCGACTGCTTTTGACATTTGTGGATTTGTTTTATGTTCCTTCTCACTCAATAAACTGAAGGATGACTGAGTTCATTTCACAGAAGATGGATTGGATTTTCTTCTTTCAGTTCTGGGATGTCCATAGAAAACAACGCCCCAAAAAAACCCCAAACCCCCATATTATGCTTTAAAAACTCACAATTCCTACATTATTAGAGTCAAACTGTACAGTTAGGGCAAGGGGAAGGAGCTGAATACAAACTCCATGGATGATAGCTGCCCTTATCTAATAGTGGTGATTAATATTTTGGGGAATTTCAAAGCATATATGCACCAAGACATATTGATGAAGCCCAAACTGGAAATCTTAGTTTATACAGAAAACATCACCCAAACCAAATTATTGAGTAGTTTTTTTGGTGAGTCAGTTTGAGGCTGGAACCCAAATCTGCTCACTCTATGCAAGGCAGCAAAGCAGACAGCAGCAGATAAAAATAACTCAAGAGAAGACAAAGAATCAATTCTGGGGAGCTGGAAGGGGTGTTCTGCACCAGAAAGGTCTTCACCACAGGGCTCTAAGCCTCTGGGGTGAAGAGGCTTTTAAATATTTTGGGGAAATGGGTCTTTATTCTCCTCCTACATCCTCTAGTGGCACAGAATAAAGCAAGTGGTCTGTATCAGTGCAGCTCCTACCAAAGCCAGTCCCTCTGCCATGACTGCTCTTGGCTGAGGCTCTTCACAACAAAAAGCTGCAGAGAAGGAGCGACTGCTCTTGGCTGAGGCTCTGACTTGGTATTTTCACAACAAAAAGCTGCAGAGAAGGAGGGTGAAATTAAAAAACAGGGAAGAAAAAAAGAACAAAGCAGGAAAAATGAACCTAAAACTGAAACCTGCCTGAAAACAGGGAGAGATTGCTCTTACACCCAGGAGGTCCTGATGACAGATATGGGCACCAGTTGAAGCCACGTGGTAAATGTGCAGCCTGGATAAGAGATCTGCAATGCAGGCTGCATAAGACACTTTTTCCCTTGAGGATTTGGGCATTTTTTTGGGTAGATATGGAAGATAAATGTTAACCCTCTATCAGCAGAATGATCAGTTCTGGTTTTAAGCTTTTGTGCTTACTTGCTTTATTATTAGAAGTCTTCTGGTGTTTAAGGGCACTGATGAAACATGCTGATGCCATTACTGAAGGCATAAGAAAGAGCACAAAGCCAAAAGCAAATCCTGACTCAAAGTCTTGCTTCCACAACTGCACCAGCATGACTCCAATCTGCACAAAATATTGAGCTGTAGAACAGGCTCAAGAACATCTCTCCCTGGCTCTTCAGTTCAACTGCCCACCTCCACACACGCTGCTCTTTCATCAAAATGTCAATAAAAAGATTTCCATCCATTATTTTTTTTTTTCCCTGCCAGGATTTCTCTCTTATCTCACAGGTGACAGGTCCAGGTTGTGCAATGATGAAGCTGACTACAAGCTGGGTCACACCCTGTGCTCTACAAGCCTGCACATGAGTCCTTCACTTTGGAATTTGCAAACTGGCTTCATTATTTAGATGGGAGAAGGTTGTTAAGGATTTAGCAGACCGACTGCCAGCAAATTACTTTGGGAGATTGTTTGGGGTTCTTTTTTTTTTTTTTCTTTTTGATCAAGTCTGTCTTCCATAAAGTCTTATCTGAATGCTGTTAACACACATCACAGACACTGATGACACTGAATTATTTAATGCTACACACCTATCTTAGATGAAATCTTGCAGAGCAAAAGAAAATGCTTCCCTCAGTTGGGTGCAGCTTCTTTATATGCAGAATGGAGTGATGAAAATATTACAGGAGCCATGTATTAGGAAATGAGCACAAATTCCTTTTGGCAGTCCTCTGCCTCTTACACACCCCATTCCCAGCTGTTCTGTCCCCAATAACACTGTCAATCTGCTGACGTGCAGGCTCTCAATTCACTGACTGGTGACCTTAATATTATTCCTGCTCAAATCCTCGCGTGCTTTGGTGTTTACTTGTTTTGCAGTAACAACAGCTCTACAAAGCCAACAAACAGGCTCTGTTGTCTCCCCTTGTTCAGGTAAGAGCACATGATTCAGAGAATTTGAGGCAAACTGTGAGTAATTGGCCTTCATTTCTTCCAGCTTGACAACAACCTAAAATGGTCACCATCCCATGTCTGCTCCATGTGAAGGAGCTTGCAGATTTTGCTCAGTGGCACTTGAAAGACTAAAGTTAAATCAAATGTCCAGCTGGTTTTAATTCCAGTACTTTACAAGCACTTGAGATGCTCCTAATTCATTCCTCAGGCAGATAATAAACATGACAACAAGGACCATGCAAAAATAAATAGGATTTGTCCTATTGCCCCCATTCCTTGATGGTTTTGATTTCACAAGGCACAGGATTAAGCTAAATGGTCAAGGAAATGGTGGCAATGGAGCAACTGGGAAGTTGGAGCTCCACATTTGGAAAGGTGTCAGAATTTGTCCTCTTATCTATACGGAGGTCTAAAACCTCCTGTGAACAGAATGAATCTCAAAGAGTCATTTGACCCTTCTTTCTCTTGCCCTGGTCATCTTGTGATCCACACAGCAAACCTCCATGACA
The DNA here is from genome assembly GCF_000691845.1 of Merops nubicus. Taxonomy (NCBI): domain Eukaryota; kingdom Metazoa; phylum Chordata; class Aves; order Coraciiformes; family Meropidae; genus Merops; species Merops nubicus. Next base: position 68,996 of record NW_008628856.1, read on the forward strand.
GCATGAGCAAGGCTAAGGACCTCATCCCATCAAAGTGCTGCTCTCAGCCTCAACGCCCTCCCGCTTTCTTTCCAGGGAAGTGCAAGGGCAGAGGTTCAACCTAAAAAGCTCTAGCCAGTCTGTGATCGAGCTGCCTTCTCCATCTGTTAAAACAGAGGTGGCAATTAAGTACTTTGGGAGTTTCTCTCTGACAGGGATTCTCAGGTCCTGACCTGAAGTTCCAGATAGGATGCTCCAGCGTCGGAAGCTGGTACCTTGAGAAATGCACTTTTGAGGTCACAATAAATCCATTTCTTTATAAAAACAGAGAGAAGCAAGTTATAAAGACTGACTTAATTAATCATTTTGGCAGCACTCCAGGCCACATTTTTAAAAAACCTTGCAACCACCAAAATTAGGATTCAATATTCAGAACAGCACGTTTTTCACTGGGCAAATAGACATTTTCAGAAGTATTCCACAGGCAACGTGCTGAGCTAGTCAGAAATGTAAAGCTCGTCTGCTAGTGCAAAATTAGGGTGAAGACCTTGGCTTGAATGCCTTCGTGAAGGCAGATGCAAGACCAGGACTAACACACAGAAGAATTCATTTTAAATATTCACATATTAAGCTTGAAAAGCATCTGTGGAGCACACAGTAGCATGAAGACACTGCTGTTATGTTTGGAGGAGAACTCTACTGTCATATCTCCTATCTTTGGATGCCTTGTATCATCAAGTAGAATCCATGTAAAGCCAATTAAAACCTATTTGTCAAAGGGCAGAACTAACGCCATAACACGCATGGGCTGCTCACAGCTCACAAGCTGTTACTCGAGGTCACAAATCACAATAACTATTCTGTTGCAGTCGTAAAAGAGAAGCTAGAAATCCTGCTG
>NW_008628856.1:69903-72243 GCF_000691845.1 Merops nubicus
ATTAAATAGTTGACAATATTCTTTATAGGAACCTAGAATAGTTAATTAGTCCCAAAATACAAATGGTGAGCATGAATAATTACCACCATAGATTCCAATCAAGATATCCAAGGCTAGATCTGCAGCTTTCATAAACAGACGTTGCTTCATGGACAATGTACAAAGCTTGTACCAGTGGTGAGGCTGGTCCTGGAAGGTTGGTCTTGTGTTTAAAATCCAGGGGCCCTAGAGGAGAACATCTTGGTTCTGCTCCCAGTGCTGCCACAGACTTTCTGTGAAATTTTCAATCAATTTACCTGCTTGTGTTGCTTTTTCCAGCACAGTTTTCAGCCATACCAAAGGATCTGTCTATTCCTTCCCCTCCCTCACTAGAACAGCTTCCCCTGGCTGGTCTCCACCCTCATTGCTCTTCTTTCACCTCTGTTCCTCAGGGTGTTCCCTCCCTTCCCTCTTCTTTCCTCACCATTTTGGCATTTCCAGGAGGATGTTTCTCTCTCCAAACCAGAGGACTTCTGCTTAGTGATGGACAGAACAATCCCCCTAAGTTTTGTCCCAAGGAGATGGGATGTTCAGAAGTTATTGCATTACACAAAAACAAAGAAAGAAATGCCATCAAGGGAGTGCAGGGAGCTTCTCCATCAATTAATATTTGCATATCCTTGGATGAAAGATATCAGTATTGTTATTAATAAGAGCCCACCGAGAATCTGCTGTCAGGCAAACAGCTGCTGACGTGTCTTGCTTTCTGTCTTGGCATCCCACCAGGTTTCACAGGGGTTTCATGAAATACCAGCTTCTTGCTCAACCCACAACGTCTGGCAGAGTTTGAAGGGGTTGAGATGATCAAGCTGGGAAACAAAGTTCTAGAAGAAGGAAGGACACACCTCACCTGTATCACTGCAAAGATGTCACGTCTGGGCACCACGCACCGAGTGTGACAGGATTGTCCCTTCCCTCAGATCCCTGCCTTCATTTCCCTTATGCAGTCTTGATTTTAAAGATGAGTTTCCTGAGCCAAACTGCTCAGCTATGTGTCCTACAAGAAGGACATTGAGGTGCTGGAGCAGGACAAAAGAAAGGCAATGGAACTGATGAAGGGTCAAGAGCACAAGTCTTGTACGTAGTGGCTGAGGGACCTGGGGGCATTCAGCCTAGAAGAAGGAGGTTCAGGGGAGACCTGACTCTCAACAGCTCCCTGACAGGAGGCTGGAGCCAGGTGGGGTCCATCTCTTCTGCTAAGGAACAAATGATAGGACAAGAGGAAACAGCCTCAAGTTGCACCAGAGGAGGCTGAGGTTGGACATGAAGAATGTCTTCCTTGCCAGGACTGACCAGGGCTGTGTCAGGCTGCCCAGGGCAGTGGTGGAGTCCCCACCCCTGGAGGAGTTCCCAAGCCATGGAGATGTGGTGCTGAGAGACATGGGTCAGTGGTGCAAGTGGAAGTGCTGGGCTAATGGTTGGGCTCAAGGATCTTAAAGGCCTCTTCCAACCAAAATGATTCTATGAAGATAAGCTAAACTTGAACATTCCATGGTTCAGGGTCACAGGGCTCCCCGCTGCTTATTCTGCATCCTTTTCAACATCAACACCAGCCAACAAACACCAAAACAGTGGCCCTGATGCTGCCAACACTCCTGAAGCATTAGGTCTCCTGACAACCCACCTTCAGTCTGGACTGTCCTGCCTGGCTGGTGCCTGTGAACAATTTTGATGGTGGAGATTCAAAACACAGCCTTGATCAACTGAAAAAACACCTTTTATTTAGCAGCAGCAGCTCAACGACCTACGATGCATCTTTACCCTTCAAGACAAGCCCAGGTGACCTAGCAGGGCATATCTGAGGACTCGTAGCTGGTTTCATCCCCTCTTGCTGCTGCAGTGCCCACAGAGGGCCAGCTGCCAGAATGGGCTTGTACCAAGCTGTCTGCTGCAGTAAACAGCCCGAGGCCATCGGTGGCACCCAAGGACCTCGTGTTGATGCTGTGCTGTTCCTCAGAGGATTTGCTCCTTGCAAATTTAAGGATGTGAACCCGGGAGGGATCAGAACCTTGTTCTGTGCCTTTTCTGGCCTGAGGCCAGCCATGCAAAATATATTCATAGACACAATTTTATATGGCTACACCAAAAAAAACAGAGTGATAAAAACTTCTAAAGCAAGTACCACTTGAAGAAAACCACAAAAAGGGTCAAACATTTCTTTTCAGGGGTGTTCTATAGCACTGCACTTTAAAAAATAGAATTTGTTGAATATTTAGAGAAATATTAAGGAAAAAAATCTACAGTAGCACTGACTTAGTGCCTGTAGCTTGGAGTACAGGGTTCTTGGTCATTTCAGCAGGC
>NW_008628856.1:72274-78491 GCF_000691845.1 Merops nubicus
GGTTGAAACCAAATGTGCCCTCCAGTACTTCACTCAGGGGTCAGGAACCATGATCTTAGAGATCAAGAGCCTGTCCACACTCTCTTGCCAACACGACAGGGGTAGATGGTGGCAGAGAGTGCAGCTAGATCCTGTTTTGACATAACCACTTGGCATTCTCAGCAGTCCACCTCCCAGTTCAGGGGCCTGAATGTGCAGCCAGCGATGGACTCTTGTTTTCATCACTCCACAGAAGAGGTCAGGAGCTCACTTCCAGGATTATCATGTCCCTCTCCACCTCTTTTTTGTATTCGTGCCCCTTTTACCTACTCCCACCTCTCAGTTACTCCTCTCATAGCTCCTTTGCCAAGGTGGCACCACTCTGGAATCACCAGTGGTGCCAACATTAGTGAAAAGGAGAGGGAAACCTCAGGAAATTATCAAAGCATCTTGACTGCTGTGGAAAAAGAGGCTGATTTGGTTACCTCCAGCGAGCAGAAGGGCTCAGCCCTGGCACCTTGAACTGGTGGGAATGAAAAAAGAGGAAAGAGTAAGGACTGGGGTATGGCAGAGAGGTATCCTTGTGGGTACCTGACTTTAGTTCTCTTTCAAGAGACCCTATCATCTTCCCCACTGAATTAATACCAGAGAAGCAGTATTTAAGGCTGTGAAAATAAACAAATAAAACCTCAGTGGCAATGCTGGGATGGGCAGAGCCAGTATCTATGATTGCTTTGACATGAATTCAGCTAAAAACTTGGGTTACACAACGAGAAGTTTCTACTGAAGAAGGATTTCAGTGGAATCCCAGCAAAGAGTCCTAAGAAATCAAGTGGCCAGGTCCAGCTCGTGCTTGAGATAACACAGTGCTGCTGCTCCAGCCATGGTGGTTGCAAGCTTTGGGTATCACACATAGCAAAACAAAGTGACTTTTCAGGACAGATGTCCCTGGAGAAAGGTGCAGGCAGAGGGAGAAATGAGGGTGGCATTACAAGCATGGTTGGATTTGAACCGCTGCTTATTCATGGGAGGGATTTCAACAAAGTTTTGCTGCTTTTTAGGGTCTCAAAAAAGAACACAGGTTTTCAAGAGGAAGACAAAAATGTGGGGGAAAAAAAAAAAAATCATGTAGACATAATATTCCTTCTTGTAGGGGCAAGAAGCAGCAAGAAACTTTCAAGTCATGCCTACAACTTCTTTTTGATCCACAGCTCTTGACCCCAACTTTAACCTGCTCTTTAACTTTTGCACAGAGCAATAAAATGCTGCCTTAAACACAGCCTAATTAGCTCTGAAAAAGCTGCCAGGTCCAAAATCCCAGCAGTGACAAGACTCCAGGATCAGTTTGGAAGGATGAGCTCAGTGCTTTTTGCAGCTCCAAGGTGGGTCTGGTACCCCCATGCAGCTGCATCAGGCAGTATCCATACAGCTTAGTGACAGAGAATCTGTCAAGTTATTTCCAGGGTTAGCAACTCAGAGTGTTTAAAATACAAATTTCCTGTCTAGCCTGAACTTTGCTGCTTTCAGGTTCCCACTCTTGGGTCTCACTATGCTTTTGTCAGAGAGATTAAATAGTCTGCTATGATCAGAAGCATCCTCCCCATGTGGACAGTGGTAAACCATGATGAAGTTACCTTCAGAAGGATTTTCTTCTTCAAATTAAGGTAACAGGGACTAAACCACACCAGGTCCCCTCCTACCATGAAGGTAACCTGCACAGAGATGGCTTTCAAAGGCACAAAGGACCATTCAAATGCTCATTGCCCACTGAAGATCACAGGCCCCTGGGTATCTTACTCCATTTATAGAGCTTTGGAAGTCTCCTCCCTTGTCTTGGACAGCATTAATGGAAAAAAAATGAAGATATAATTTAAACATGGAGTCTCAGAGAGATGATTCAACTACCAGCCCTAGCTGCCACAGTTGTCAGTAAATTAGAAAGGAAAAAAACCCCACAAAATCATCCTTTTACATTCCCTTCTGCTATACCAGGATGGTTCTTCCCTCTGATTTGTACCAGCAGTTCTGAGGGGTCAGCTCTCAGGGATGGATCTTTACCAACAAAACCTGCACAGGAGCAACAGGCATCACAGAAAACCACAAAACCAAGGAAAATATATTGCAGGGCCACAAAATAACCCAAAATAACCCAAAATCTCATGTCAGGGGAGAATGCTTAGCTGCCACAAGAGCCTGACCCACTCGGGTGCATTTTAGGTCTTTTGGGACGTCCCTTCATTGAGTCCCACCAATCTATTAATTAATTGCAGCAGGATTCCTGTTGTTACACATGTTCTTTGGTAAAGCAGCTTCATGAGTTTGGATGTTGAAAATGTGAAGCCTTCTGCTCTGAGGGAGGGCTTTGGAATAGACAGTCCAGACCCAGGACTGGACTTGACCAAAGGCACTGAGGTGAGGAAGGAAGCCAGGGAGGCACCAGTGCACAAGTCAGCTCCAGTTTGGGATAGTCACCTTCTATGGCCTTGGCTGGATGTGATTCCTATTTATACCATTAATTAAAGAGCATTTCCTTGATTTAAGATGAGAAAACAGGAATGTCATAATTACCCAAGATGGAATTTGTATTTAAATTCTCTTAGCTAACAGGCATTTGCTGGGGGCTTTGATGGTCATTTCTGTAGATTCACAGATAAGGACAATCCCCTAACTCACCAAGGCCCCTTGAGGCCCCTGATCTAGTGAAGGTTCCACACACTGGAACCCTCCCAGGCTACAGGTGCCACTTTGGGGTGCTGGAGCTTTCCAGGCTATGGTCACTTGGGTGGCTGCCCCACTCAACTGCTCAACTCTGCCAAGTACCAGCTCGTCATCACCCTTGCCCAAGGAGCCTTAGCAGTAATTAATCATAAAAAATACAATTAATTACCTTAAACCTCAGTGACCATAAAACCAGCCTGAACAAGGGTTCTTTGCTCTGGGTCTCCTGTTTCAGAGAATTCCCAGATGAAGAGAGTTGAAGAAAGACTGAAGTAGAAATTGTGCAAGGCTCCAATGTCATTTCTCAGAAGCTTTCTGACCTCATCTCTCTCACATTTATACGTGTGCTTGGATCCCTTTCTAGATGATTATTGTACCTTTTTGGTTCTTGTTAATTAGCCTCCAACAGCCATGGGTTAGGGGCAAAGCTTTTATGAACTTTTCAGAACCACCTTTTCTCCACTCCAAGGAACAGGGCAGCATCTTCATGGCTGCAACTGCCCACAACTTTATTGAGAAGAGGAAGCCTTTCTTTCTAGTCGTTTTTTCTGATTTTTCTTCATAGAATGTCTAAGGTCCAGGCCCAGTGCTAGTTAACAGAGGAGGAAAAAAGGTCCTCCCACTTCACCAGAAAAATGCACCTATTCAGGCAGCACAGATCCAAAGCCTCCAGTGCTCTTTGGTTCAGTCTCCACAGCTGTTGGAAAATTTGTGCCCATTTCATGGTGGCTGCTTGGAGAAAAGTCACCACACTTCATGGTTATTTCATAGCTGGGAGCAGGGTGAGTAACAATCGTGGTGAACAAGGATTTAATCAGGTTTCTGGAATAACACCTCAATTTCCAAGTGGTTGCCCATATGTATTAGCATGGGATGATCTTAATTATTGCGTGTCCTTTAATTCTGTGACTTTAATGCTGATGGAAACTGAGAAAAGGTAGACAAAACTCAACTAAATCTGAAGCTCTCTGCCCACAGGAGGTGTGTAACATCCATTCCTCCCACTGTGGCTGCATTCCCATGCAAAATCCATATCAGTGCAACATCAGTGACAGTGCTGCTGGATCAAGCCCATCATCAGAAGACAACCCTGAAGAAAGAAGGATCCTGATGCATTGATCAGTTAAGATAACTTAGATTGCAGACTAAGGAAAAGCTCAGCCAAAAAACTTCTGGAATCCACTTGTTCTTGACTTGAACCCCAAAACACCTTCCCAAACCCTGTCAATGTAACATATCTGCGTTCTACCAACACTCACATAAAACAGAGGCTGTATTTCACCTGTGAATTTCAGGAGGTGATGTATATACAATTTACCAAGTCTTGATGATCTATTTTGTCCATGGTCAGGCTCTTTATGGGCGTGTTACTGTTGACATAAAGACCAGGGCAAATAAAACACAAATAGACCCCAAAGAAAAACCCAATCAGTAGCATTGGCCTTCTGATTCCTCATTAGATAGAGCATCAAAACCTCAGCTGATCTCCTCTTACTGTCCAATCACTCCATCTGTTCCCATCTCTAATTTCAATACGAATGGAAATAAATGTAATTCCTGGAAATGTAAAAAAAAAATCTCAGGTTTCCAAGCTCCTTTGTATCTCAGGAAATTTTCTATCCCCCCCCTGTTGGGCACAGTGAGCTTTTCAAGTGACACCAAGCGTTATATTAGCGAATCCTACAAATTGGATAACTCAAAACCCTCCTAGAGAGCTCTCATAAAGCTCCATGGTTGGATGGAAACTGGAACAGATGGGCGAGCTCCACCACGCGCTGTATTAACCCCACTGTTCTCTGACTGGTGGCCAAAAACACATCCAAAAAGCACAGATCTAAATATAAGGCTCCAAAACAGAAGGTGATCCAAAGCTTTTAATAAATGGTGGCAAGACGGATGACCACTTGGTGACATACTTTTGCTACGACTACAGACAACTTTTTCCATGGAAACAGGAGTATCTCAGCACCTCAATGTCCAAGAGAGGAAATTTTTAAAAGGGAAAGGCATGTTTCAAGGCAAATTAGTGGCCATTCATCCATTACAGCTGAACTACTTCAACCATCACCTCATTACATAGAAAGCAATAGCAAAGAGAGTGCAATGAGGGCCATAATTGGACTGGAGAAATGGAGTGGGAGTCCTGGGGGGGATTTGCAATGCTCCAGTTGGTGCTGCTCTATAAAAATATCTCTATTTTTGCAGCTGGGTACACCAAATCCCCTGAGATTCAAAAGGACCTCTGGGTATCCAGAGTATTTTAATCTCAGCCCATTTGAAGTTTTAAATACCCATCTTTCCTCCATGCCACCAGTGAGTTGAATGACACGTCTGAACAGTTGGCCTGTGAGTTCTTAGATACCACAGGGGGAAGATTTCAGAGATGTCAAAGGGCTTCAGACAACCCCAAGATGCTCTGAAGGGGTCTGACGTGTGACATTCTGTCTCTATAGCAAAGACTCTTTTTTTTTTTCTTTTTGTGGAAACCAATTTCTTCTGCAAGGCACCCGTGCAACTCCTCCCAGAGGCAGTGGGCTGCTGCAGATCCATCTCTCTCTCTCCCATTCTTATGATATTATTCCAAAAACTTTCAGATAATATCCTCAGCTGAGGCATTTACTGCTTAGTACTTGACACCAGCAACACAACACAGCACTGGGTGCCTCTGGTATTGCCCCTAAAAACCATCCCCGGGGGCACAGCCCCTAGAGGAGGCACAACCAACCCAATGAAAAATTCATTAAAAAAAAAATAAAATCTATTGCTTTTGCCTCATTAGGTATTAAAACACCTCCTTCTGCAGTGAGCTCCAAATGAGCAGATCCCTGCACTGGTGTGTGGATGCAGTTTGTAGGATGATCATTCCCCTAAACAAACAAAACCAACTCCATTCCTCATCCCTCACACTGACAGGCAGGAAGGCTAATTGTTTAGAATTGCATTTCAAATGGCCCAAGATGAGATAATTGCCAGGAGGGAGAGGTAAATCACACAACTACCCACTTGCTGCCTCAGAGTTTAAATAAATAGAAATTCAGGGCTAATTAATATTTAGGAAATGCAAAACTTGTCATCTTAAATCAGGCTGAAACACAATAATCACATTAAGTGCTTACTTCAGCAAAATACCACTGAAATGCTAAGTGTTTGTGAACTATGTGCTTATTTATCCACTTAATTGACTCCTGGCTCTGACAGAACTCTATTACCCAGGAGTTAGAAGGAAATTTAATTCTGATCTGTGTGTTTGCACTCAAGGACTTCTGTTTGCCTTCAGCTTATTTTCAGTGGCAGAACTGAAGGGCTACATTTTTTTCCAGATGTAATACGACCAACTTGAGCAACAAATGTGACATTTAGAGTTTCGTGTGAGGACCTTCCCTCCCTATTTTCCAAATTTTTCATCCTTCCTGGGCGTTTTACTTCCAGATGGCCATTCAATAAAGAAGCTACTCGGTGCTTCAGCAGACTCCAGGGGCTGATAGGAATTCCTAATGCAAATAGCCAACCACAGCCACTC
>NW_008628856.1:78501-92841 GCF_000691845.1 Merops nubicus
TCCTAGGCTAAGTGGTTTTATTTGGTACCTAAATCTTGCAACATGCTGTGCCACTGCCGTGCTCCCTTGATCCTCATGTTAGAGTAAAATCTGCACAGTAATTGACCGACTCTTGTTTCCCATGTGGGCCACAGCTATAAAAACCTGATGCCCTTCCAGTTTTTTTTTTCCAGGGTGGATGGCAGCTCATGAGAAGACATCCTGAAAAGCCACAGTTCATGTGGCAGCTTGACACAGATGGACGATGCTTCTCTTAAAAGCTAGACTGAAAAAAAAGCCCCAACCCATTTAATAATCCCTCTGCTGCAGCAGGAGGAAGTGCCAGCTCGTAGCTCGTCTGACAGTCACACATTTGCCCAAAGGTTTCTGTGGGTTTCACAGCAAATTGGGACCTCAGCTTGCAGGCAGCAAAGGTCTGTGCTATCAGCTGCCCGAAGCATGGGGCAGGTCCAGGGCATTGCTCTGTTCTCCTCCTGTATGTGATCTGAAAACCTGGTTTTTTAATTCCCCTAGGCACGAGGCTTGACCAGCCCTGCTGCTCCTTCCAATCCTCCTCCTGCATGTGACACACTGAAATATTTCCCAGGTCCACATGGCGTTTGTTGCTGTCTAACTTGCACTGCTATGAAAATCTTCACATCCTGCTTGGCACCTTTCAACACAAACCAAGATTGACGAAGCTAATTACACCTCTTAGACTGAAAGCCAATTCCACCAGACAGCATTCTGAGATTTCCCAGAGTCTGGACTGAGCAGAGGAATGTAAATAAATTTATAAGACTGTCAGCACACAGGACTTCACAGATTAACGGCTGGAATCACATGAGGAGGCAAAATAGAAACACAGAGAAGCAACGTTGCTTACTCCATGCAAAAAGTCATGGAATGGGTTGGATCTTAAAGATCATCTAGTTCCAACCCCCCTGCCATGGGCAGAGGACACCTCCCAGTAGAGCAGGTTGCTCAGAGCCCCATCCAACCTGGCCTTGAACCATGTTGTGGCCCATCCACAGCACTGTGGGCCATCCATGAACCAGGGGTGGGCCATCCACAACCTCTCTGAATAAGAAACCTTACTGAAATCAGTGGGATTCCTTTTCCAGATTCAGTGCTTGTTGAACCAAGAGTTACTTTAGCATCTGTAGCCAGTTTCTGAGCATTGTCCGTGAAAGAACGTGCCTTAGACATAAGAAAGTCAGGAGAAGTTTAAAAATCACAACTCCCAGCCCAGCTCCTGATGTTAAAGAAGGAACACTGCTGCCAGCTCCTGGGTTAAGAAAATCCTGGTATAAGAGAAAGGCAGTGGAGAGATGTGGGAGAGGAGCAGACGATGGGACAGCACGACGAGGCTGATGGGGGAGTGTGTGTGCCTAGACATGAAACAAAAAGCACCTCAGCACAAGTGATATTGGGCAAACCAACCTAAGGGACTCCTTGGCTAGCTCCAGTGATCTGAGACAAGCCACCTGCAACAGGACTGCTCCCCTCCCTGCCTCAAGGAAATAAAACACAATATAGGGAGCTGGGTTTTCTCCTCCTCAGTGAGGAAACTGAGATAAGGTTTGTGCACAAAGCCAAAGTGACACTCCTGCTTCACTTGAGAACTGGAATGGATGTTTCAGATCCCTTCTAGAGAGTGTCCAATAAAGAGTGTCTTTGATTTCCACTCTGGGAGGACAGGTATTGGAACAAAGCTTTAGATGGATACTCCAGCCCACGTCAGCGCCTGCTCCTTTACACAGCAGCAGGGTACAGCTGGCACTGGCACAAGGACAAATGCTTTTCATAAAAATAAGCTGCAGAAAAGACCCTCACAGAGTTGCAAACAGGGTCTGGGAAGGCTCGTTAAAGGCAGAGCCTGGCAAACTCATTGCTATGTATAGGGCAGGTTTAATTCTGCAGAGAAAGGAAATCATGCTGGCTGAGCCATCGCTGCACCCCTCCTACCTGCCTCCAACAGGGAGCAAAAACCAACGGGGGGATGACACTAAAACCACCAATGCCCATGAAATCCAAGGGCTGAGACTCCTTCATCCTCACACTACCCCTCCTCGAGTCGTTGGGGGATGTTCTGGCCACGGAGCCTTGCTGCAGGCCAGGATTTATCCATCTGGCTTCTACTGACTCGATTGCCCCCCGAGCAGAAGTGCTGGAGCTACAGCCCCTCGAGTGCCAGACAACACAAAGAAAAGCTCCTGGCAGTGGGAGGGAGGACCAGACCCACGAGACAGGAGCTACCAGGGGCTCCACTATCTCTCTCTGTCTTTCACCAGCTACCTTTGTGACCCTGTGCAAATGGGTTGTTGCTCTGCTTGCCTTCTGCAGCTCACAGAATGCTGACCCACACAATTCCAGCCAGAGGGAACCTGCCTGTGCTTGGATAGGTGCACACGTGTGTGTACAAAAGCCCCAAAATATGTATTTCTCTATGTCTGTGCTGCATTAAACACACAGGAAAGAAAAGGGGGACTCAAGGCTGGTCATGGAAGTCACTCACAAAGTGATAGCTGATTTTATAACATCAATCCCAGAGCCAAGGCACCAAGCCAAGCTGTTGGTCTTGCTGTCTCGTTTGCTGCAGATTCACTTTGACACAACAAAAAGGATGGGTTGCAATCCTCAGGATCTCCAGTTGGTCCCTCTACTCTTGTTTTAGTCAAATCAACAAAACATTCGCCACAGCAGCTAGAAGGAGTTGCCTGAAGTTCAGGGCACTAACCTGGGATCCAGGATCAAGCCCTTGCTAAGATTTTCTGTGTGAGCAAGAAGTGACTAGACCCTCGTGCCTCAGTTTCCTTGTAAAGCTGAGCTCGTACTTTCCTACCACACCCAGAGACTGAACATTCAGGTATCGTGGCAGTGGCTGTGAACAAGGAAACCCTGACAAATGCTCAGGTTGGATATTAGGAGGAATGTCTTCCCAGAAAGAGTTGTCCAGGGCTGTGCCAGGCTGCCCAGGGCAGTGGTGGAGTCCCCACCCCTGGAGGGGTTCCCAAGCCGTGGAGATGTGCTGCTGAGGGACACGGGGCAGTGGGGACCTGATGGTGCTTAACATATGCTTAATATATACACTGCTACTTGTTCTTTCAACTACACATACCTGCACTGAGACCCTGAATTGATTTTTTTGTTGTTGATGGCATATTCTGATATTTTCAGCTCAAAAACTCTTACCTGCAGGTCAGTTTATCACAAAAAGAAATAGGGCTGGCTTCACCCCAAGAGAGGTTCCTCCCAAACAAGTGCAGCTGCCCATTCCCCCCATACTTCACCTTTTCAAGAGTCAAAACCCACCTATGAAGGTAATGCAAGTGACTAAGTTGGATTATAAACAGGACATCACTGCAGAGTGGATCTGGGACAAGCTCCAGCCCAAACCCCGTGCACAGAAACCTCCTCACTTCACACACCTGTGCACTTTGCAAATGCCTCCCCGTGCTTAATTGAAAAGAAACCTAATTACCTTCATTTACTTCCTCCAAAAGTAGAAGAGTAAACTATATGTTTAATTACAAACTTTCCACTTCGGGCAGCTATAATTAATGAGTCAAGGAATGGTGCAATATGCCTAGAGCAACCTTTATTACTCCTGAGGTACCCCAGCACTGCTCGTGGTTTAGAACAAGTCACTTCCTATTAGTATTAGGAGCCCAAGTGCCTACCTAAGGCATTAATCACCCAGTGCTGCAGCTCCCAGACTGTTAATTACATGCAATGTGTAGGCTGTACATGGCTTGCATAGTGCCATGTTAATAAATAGCCTTCCCCAGGCTATGGAGGGCCTTGGTTTGGGTTATTCCACGTTGTTCAGCTTTATGCAGACACAGGCAAAGTTGGTAGAAAAAAATGGGACTTGACTCCAGTCACTGATCCAGCTGTAGCTGGTAAAGACAGAGTTTAACATGGTCCAGAAAGCAAATCCCCTCCACAATGGATTCCTCCTCTCCTTCTGCCTCTCCTCAGGTTTTGAGCTAGAATTTCTGGGTCACTTCATCATATTTTCCCTAATTTAAGTTAGAATCAGAGAATCGTTCACATTGGAAGAGACCTTCAAGATCGAGTCCAACCCTTAACCCAGCACGGCCAGGGCCCTACTAAACTCCATCCCTCACCCCACATCTCCAGGGCTTGGGAACCCCTCCAGGGGCGGGGACTCCACCACTGCCCTGGGCAGCCTGGCACAGCCCTGGGCAACCCTCCAGGGCAAGAAATTGTTCCTCAGGGACAACCTCAGCCTCCCCTGGGGCAACTTGAGGCTGGTTCCTCTTGTCCTGCCCCGTGTCCCCTGGGAGCAGAGCCCGACCCCCCCCTGGCTCCAGGCTCCTGTCAGGAGCTGTGCAGAGCCAGAAGGTCTCCCCTGAGCCTCCTTTGCTCCAGGCTCAGCACCCCCAGCTCCCTCAGCTGCTCCTCCCCACACTTGGCCTCTAGACCCCTCACAAAGTAACTCTCTTGTTACAATGACGTGCCAGATAGCACTGAGATAATGCTGTAAAGCTCTTTACAATTCCCTCCGTGCTCTAAAGGAAACACTAGAGGAGACTAGATGGTTTCCCACATTCACCACTTTTTGTCCCTGGATGAATGGCTTTTACTGGGTCATTTTTCTGCACTGCTCTTCTCAAGCACAGCTAGGATCTGACCTCCAGAGGACTCTGCAAAGCTATTAGCATGAAGGCAAAAAAAAAAAATCTTTAGCAAAGTCTAGATACAAATAGAACAGAGAGGAAAAGGGAGAGGAGAAGTATTTAGCTAATTACATGGTTTGTACTGGTGCCAAATGGGGAAAGTCAAGGTGATAATAGCGAGGGTTATTGCTAGTCCAGAAGAGAGACAGAACATCTTTGGTAGCCAGTTGAGCTCACCTTTGAATAAAGAAAACAAGCACAACTTAAAACAAAGAATCTAGAAGAAAAATCAGTTCAATATTTTCTCTTAGTAAAATCAAACAAATCAATCTCTGAAGTTTTCCTTTTCCAAGACCCTCAGCTGCTTCCCAGAGCTTTCCCCTTTCAGTACTTCTGCCATTCCCTCTTCCAAAGCTCCAGAAAATGGTGCAAATGCTTTCCAGGCACAGCTTGTGTCCTGGCTCACCACAAAGCAAACAGGCTTGTGTCCACTGGCCAAGTATTTGTGCTGGTTGCTCTTAGCTGCACTGATTTCAACCAGGCTTCAAAGGACGAGGGCTGTAGTCACCAGAGCCCCTGCCAAGTCCTGCCAGCTGAGGCTCCAGACCTGTGTTTTGGGGTGTGAGCGTTCTGTCCTGCCCTCACCCTCCTCTCTGGGTTGTGGTTGCTCTGCACAGCTTGAGTACAGCCAAAATGAATGGAGAGTGCACCAGATACCAGCTGGGAGCCAAGGAATGTTCCCTACAGGTTCACCTGCATGGCTGCAGATGGTGAAATCAGTGGAAAATGGGTTTCTGGGCTTCTAAGGTGCCCATCTGCATCTGGGCACGAGCCACCTATAAATGTGGAACACGAGCTTCTAAAACATTTAGAAGGAAATCGAGAGGCTTGCATCTAAAATGTTACAAAGGTGCTACAAGTCTCCATTTATCTCTGTTTCTGCTGGAACACTGCCTGCAACATCTGCCCAAACCCCACACTGGATAAACTTCACTTCAGAAATGCAGATCTGCATGTTTAAGAGTCTCACAGACTAATCCTCAAGTCTTGTTTCACCAGGGTGTCACAACACCTCCAAGAGCTCCAAGGATCCCTTTGTAATATTTATACCCTGCTGCTCCTCCTCGCCCAGGGCTGCTGAAATTTTCATTCAAGGACAAGGCAGTAAAAGCAAGCAGTTTGTAAACCAGGAGAAAAGGAAAGGGGGGAGAGGGGGGAACCCAACTCATCTCTGCTCTTGCTGGAGTCTCAGCACGGATGTAGGTACAATTCTTCTATTCTCAACAGGTCTTGGACAAGAAAGCTGTGAGGGAACAGTCAATCAGACTGTGCTCTGCCTGTAGACCGCCCTCCAAGCAGCTGCATGGTAAAAACCTCTCCTTTGAAACTCAGCAGATAACTCCCTTTGTTCTCCAAGTGCACCATGCATTATTCCAAGGTTTGTGACGGATGCCTCTGAAGAAGAGGTCTCCAGGAAGCCCCGTTGCACCCACGATGCTCTGAAGAGCTCTTAAAGTATTCATAGGGCGCTGTAAAACATTTCCGAGGCAGCCTCTACACATCTGTTACTTGAGGCCACCCACTTTGCTTCAAGTAGATGAATAGTTCCTCAGGTTTTAGGTGCAAGGCTGCCTCTTGGTTTTGTTTTTTTTTGTTGTTGTGTATTTATTCCATAGTCTCCCAAATTGAGGGGGGAGAGGAAGGATGCAGCATCATCACACCAGCCAGCTACACATCTGCAGCAGTTCTGCCTGTCCTTGGCTGCTCCCAATAAATAAATGAGAGTTTGAGACCCTGCTCTGGTCAGGAATGGTTTCATCTCCCTTTTAGGTCTTGCAATGTAAGAACTAAATGACTTCCCCCAGCATCACAGATGAAGGCTTGAAACAGCGTCTCGTGCTTAGGGTAGTCCCCCCAGCCCTTCTGCTTTGCAACATGAAAGCAGAAAACAAATAAAGAAATAAACTAAGCAACTTCTATAACTTCTCCCTCTGGGAGGGCTTGTGCAATAGCTCAGAACCCTCTTTTGTCCTGCTTGAGTACCAGGGCTCTTTTTGATGAGCTTGGACTCCACTGAGCTTTCAGCAGAAAAAAACTGATGCACAAACCTCCTCTCAGCAAGGAGAACTTCCTCCAGCAGCAGCCACAAAACCACCTTGTTTTCCTTCCTATTTCACCCCATTTTCCTCCTTTTTGTGCTCATCTCTCTCTGCTCTCAGCTGATGAGGTCTCAGCAGGAGGAGTTAGGAGCCCTCCTGCAAGGATGTGACAGGACAGAGGTCCTCCTTGCAGGCCAGGGTCCCTTTTGTGGTGAGAGCATCCAGACAGGTTTATAGCTGCAATTAACAATAATTCAGACAATAACTCTCAGGAAAGATGGTGCCAGGAAAAATGAGCAACACTGGCAGAAAATAAAGGAAGAAGCTGAAGAAGATGTTTTGCAGGTGATCTTTATGAGGCAGGGAGTCTGGAGAAGCCCATCAAGGGGAACACCAGTGTCTGGCTGAACTGAAATCTGGTTTTCCACCTCAGAGCCTTTTACTGGCTGGCTCTTCACAGCGACCTCAGCTCACCCTTTACAAGGAAAGCTGTGCTGGCTCTAGAGCTGGAATATGGGCCCCACCAGGCTTGCTTTGGTGCTGATCCCACCTGCTCTCCACTCTTGGTGGGATGAGCTGTCACTGCTTTTGTTCACACCACCCACCCCAATTGTTCCAGGGGTGATAGGCTGTATTGCAACAATGGTCTTGGTCAACCACTGCATTGTTGTTTTTCCACAGGACATGGAAAAGGATCTTAAGCCTTTTATAGCTTTGTTTCAAGTCCTTGGAAGCTCCAGGCTGCTTCTCCTGTCAGTCAGTGCATTCCTGGAGTTAGAAATCTCAGCACACAAGCTCAGAGATGGTCCCTATTCCAGCTACATAGTGTGAAAAAGGATTCTCCTCACTTGATAGGACTCTGAAGGGATGGAGAGGCTCAGGTGAGGCTGCAACGTGGGACAGAACCAAGGCTGGAGCTCAGACCTTGCTGCTCCTGGTCAGCCAACTCCCTAAAAAGCCCTGTGATGGGAAGGGGTAACAGCAAAACAAATGAAGTACAATGAGAGTTACTTGAGGAAGAGAAGCCTCAAATGAGCGAGTTTACAGCTTTTCATTTTAATGGGAAGATGGGCTGGCCACCTGACACCCCCAAAATCTGGCACAGGGAAGATCCAGATGCAGAACTTCATTCTGAAAACAGCTCAGCAGGCTGCACTGCCTCTTTGAAGTGATCAAAAAGGACCTTGGACTTCAGAGGAAATATGCTACATGTGATTAATCAAGATTTTAATTTCTTCTGGACTGAATTAGAAGAATTTCCAAACATCTCTTAACTCCAGAGTCACAAGCCTGACTCCAGTGCTTGGAATGACACCTCTGCTGTGAGCATCTCCCAGCAGGAGCTACACAGGGCTCAGCACTTGCCCAAACCCAGCCCTCTGATGGGCTACTCACAACCAGCAGCTACTTCTGAAAATACAAAGGCTTGCATCAGTGATGCAACTTTCTGCTAGTGCAAACTGCTGCAACTCCTGTGAAATCAACTGGTTTTTAATCAGCTGTACCCCTCCAACTCTCCTTTCCCCACTTTCAGGAACACAGACCTATGTAATGACTGTCTACAAATGTAAATGAGCACTGAAACACTAATTATTACTATATTTGATCTCCTATAAGTAGCTACAGTTATGTTTGTGCTTCTTGATGCAAAGGGAAAAAAAAAAAAGGATCATCATTTTAGGCACAGTTCTTCCCTGCTAAATTTAGCAAAGACTTGAAATAGGTTTCAGAAAGAATAGTGGGAATAGGGAAAACCTGGTAATTCCTGATCTCTGAGTTTGCTTTTGTCTTGATTATCTATTTCCATTCAGGATCTTGACTCGGGGGAGGGAAAACATGCTCGTGAATCTCTAATGTATTGAACGTCTTGTCTGCCTTTAAAAAAAGGTCGTGCTTCAGAATGACACTTAAAAGACTTCTCCACAAAGGTCACCCCCTTACCACCAGCTTTCTGAGCTTAGTCTGTGAATTAAGGGTCAGTTCTTGCTCCACCCTTTAACCCTCCACCCACAACACCCCCAAACCAGCCCCGATCTGCATCGCACAGACGAAGCAACAAGCCCAAAAGAGAAAGATTTAACCCCAGACCTTGGTTTACTCAGTGGCAAAGTCTGAAATCAACTTCTGAGCTCCAGTGAAGGGCCAGAAAAAAACACCACACGTTCTCCACAAACAACAGTTGATTGTACAGCCAAGTTCTCTTTTTGATATTTCACAGTTGGTATTTAGTGCTCCACAAAAAGACTAGGAAAAGAATTACTGATGGTTGTTTTCTCTGAAAAAAACCCACTAACTTACATTTTTCATGGTCCATAAAATCTGTCTCGGTAGAACAAGTCCTTTTCCACCTAAGGAAAGGTCTCGTGCACGTTTTGCTGATAAAACCTGCATAGTTGGTAACTGATTCTATGCCAGCCACAGCATCATGGTTTGCAGAAGACAGGCGTGTTTGTGAACCTCATCATACCTCATCTCTGGAATTATTGCTTTCAAAACAGATTTCAAGTGGTGGAATGCCTGCCTGGAAACTCTGGAGAAGCACATGGATTTCTCCTTCAGAAAGAAGAAAAAAGATGAAATGATGCCCCAGTTGATTTTTCTGCTCTTTGGGAAACACCAGACACAAACCTCACCATGAACACAGGGAGAACCAAAATGGACAGAGAACACAGAGGAGATGAGCATTAATTTCACATCCTGTCTGGGGGCATGATTAGATAGAAAAGGGACTTGGTCTGGTGGTGGAACATGGAATGAGATGGACTTTATCTCAGTGGGCTGTGCTGCAAAACCTCAAGCAGGGCCAGGATGCTGCAGTAAAGTTTTCCAAACTAGAGCAGCAAACTCATCCCACAAATGTTTGGTGAGCCTTGGTCATATCTATTAGGTGAGTGAATCTCTTTGGTTCTGTCTGAAGGTGACACATCAGGAGGATGGTCTGAAGTTACTGGAGAGTTACCCACGAGAATTGGGCTCAGAACCTGGACATGGCTTGTTCTTTGGTAAGCTCAGAGGGATCCCTTAACAGACTGCTCGCCCCACTTGACCTTGAAAGCCAAACTGCCACCCAGACCCTCTGGAATTTCTCAGGGAAAAGAGAGATGACCTTCAGAGCAGGAGACTAAACACACCAAAACCCGAATTCCCCATCTCTTAATGAGTGTAATAACCCTCCTTCCACCGTGTTGACTTCATTGTCTGCATGGCCATTTTCTTGGCCCAGGTGTTTACCACAGCTTTCCATGCTTTTCCTTCACCCAGACTTCATGTGACTTTGGAGTATTCTCCATCCTCTCCACGATCATGCACAGTTTTTGGGATTAGACTACTGGGGGGCTTAGGCAGGAGTGAAGTTCTGCAGCTTCTGCTCACATCTGAGCTCAAGATGACGTGCATAGCATTTATTGACTCCAGGAGCTCTTTTTAAGTGGCTGAGCCTCGTGTGAGCACTAGGCACCTCTGTGCCAGTCTTGCATGCATTTAACCAGGGCCAGAGATTAATTTCCTTCCCATTATCATTGCAGTGGTGACCTGCAGTAAATGCTGAGTTACGGCCAAACTTATCACAAGACACTGGTGCTGTTCATCATACCTAGCAATAACTCTCATTTTTATTCAACAGCTCAAAAGGGAGAAGCAGGGAGATTCCTACAGTAAATCTTGCAAGATATTGTCTGTTAACATTTAAAGTGTGTCACCATGGTATAGTAAATAATCCCTTCTATAAAACACCTCCAACTTCCCCCATTTTATTATTCTTTGAACACAGGCGAAGACAAACCCCAAACCCAACGTGTCTGTTAATGAGATCTTTAAAAAGTCACAGTGAAGTCAAACGAGCAGTTTCCATCTCACATGGATCAGCACTGAGTGATGCTCAGCTAGAAAACACCTGATGCTCAGTGTTGGCTACTTCAGCTTCACCATTCTGGTGCACACTAAACGTTTATGGTGCTGTGGTTATTTTTTTTATATCCTGTCAGGGGGAAAAAAGATTTGCAAGAGGAAGCATGACTCAAACCTTTTGTGTAAGCTGTCGAGCCACAGAAAGCAGAAATAATTTGGAGAACGTGCCAGAACCACAGATTTTCCCTCCAGAGCAGGATGTCCTGGAGGTAGCACAAACCCCTTCCTGCTCCCCAACAGTGGTTCTGCCCCACACAGTTCAGGGATGCAGAATTTGGGAGTTTGGGTCTCTTCAAGCTAGAAGAGAACTGAACTCAACATTTTCAGCAGTTCCTAGGCTGGAATATAGAATCATGGGATCATTCTGGTTGGAAGAGACCTTCAAGTTGATAAAGTCCATCCCCCCAGCACTGCCAGGGAGCACCCACCTGTGTCCCTCACCCCACATCTCCATGGCTTGGGAACCCCTCCAGGGGTGGGGACTCCACCACTGCCCTGGGCAGCCTGGCACAGCCCTGGGCAACCCTCCAGGGCAAGAAATTGTTCCTCAGGGGCACCCCCAGCCTCCCCTGGGGCAACTTGAGGCTGGTTCCTCTTGTCCTGTCCCTTGTTCCTTGGGAGCAGAACCCGCCCCCCCCCCCCAGCTCCAGGCTCCTGTCAGGAGCTGTGCAGAGCCAGAAGGTCTCCCCTGAGCCTCCTTTGCTCCAGGCTCAGCACCCCCAGCTCCCTCAGCTGCTCCTCCCCACACTTGGCCTCTAGACCCTTCCCCAGCAGCTCCGTTGCCCTTCTCTGCCCACGCTCCAGCCCCTCAAGGTCCTTCTTGGAGTAAGGGGCCCAAAACTGACCCCAGGATTCAAGGTGCATCCTCACTAGTACCAAGTCAAGGGGACCATCCCTGCCCTGAGTCCTGCTGGCCACACCAATGCTGACCCAAGCCAGGATGCTTCTGGATCACTGTCCCTCTGTCTTTGCCAGATGCCATTTTAAACATCAGCCCTTTTTAAGGGTCCCTCAGGTATTTTTCTGGAACCCACCTTCCCTGTGTGCTGCACATTCTGCCTCACTTATCCTTACTGCCTAATCCTATATGCTGCAATGAAATCTTTACAATCCAAAAGCCATCACTTTAATGGCTTTACAGAGCTTAATAACCATCTTAACATACACCTTCAATGGCTGTTTTGGGGAGATATGGGTTCATTATTTTCACCTTAGACTCAAATCACCCCCTCCCAAATAAAATGATACAATTTTATTCAATTAGTATTTGCTTCCAAGACAAACTTTCCATGAAATTTTCATACATGCATTTCTTTTAAACCCCACACTTGTAGAAATGTAGCAAATGATTTATACAGAGATATATCTTAGACATAAAAGTTTACAAAACCCTACAGGTTTTGATTCCTGGTCTGGTGGAAGTGACCAGTTCTGCCTTGGAGTGGCATTAAGAGATGCTATTGAGACAGAACATCCAAATCAAGCCACTTCTTTGGTCTGTTCCCCTAATTTCCAAAGCAGCCAACACTTTTACAACAAACAGCTCTTCCAACACTCATTTGTGTACCCACTATCTATGATTTTGTTTGGACCTCCAAGACTCTGTGCCTCTGCCACCTCCTGTGACAGCAAGCACCAGAAAAATCTCAAAATAAGGAACTGGGTTGAACTCAATCTCCTGATTTTACATAGTGCTGAAAGCTGCACCCCAAGTATTCAGATTTTCAGATGATTTGCTTGTGAACCCCTTCTGTAGCTTGTCTCAAGAGCTGCAAAGGGCATTAGCATGGTCAAGAATTTCCCTCACCAAGTCAATGGTGTTGTTGCTTTCTTTTAATCACACCCAAGAAGAGTATTAAAAAATGCTTCTAAAGTTATTTCAGGTAGAGAAATGAAAACCAGTGGGGAAGATTATGACTGCAACAAACACACACTGCAGTCAAAGTGTGACTGGGGAGGTCTGAGGGAAAAATACCAGTGTGAAAAAGGAGTATCACCACAAATTCAATAACTGAAGTCACATGAAATGGCTCTTCTACAAGTAAAGGGAGGCTACAAAGGGCAGGAGGGAAAAAATATGTGATGGAACCAAAACTAGCATCAAAATTATGCTTCAGCACATGCTCAAAGAAGAGGAAGATGCACATCATCAGCCTTTTGTCCTTTAAAAACAGGATTATTATTTATTTACTGTCCTAAACTACCCCATGTGACTATGCTCTGTGCTACTTTTAGCCAAATTTTATCTTCTCAGTGGAGTGCTCCACCAAGATACCATCCTAGATCTGCTTCATTAGCACTTCCACTTGCTTGGGAGAGAGACTGACTGCAATTTCTGTGAATACTGCAGAAGATGTAAGCCAATATAGCTGGAAACTCCAATACCCTGCAGTGACAAATCACCCTTTCAGTTTAATCTCAGACTTCTTTATGATAGATTGAAATAATCCAATTTTTTTTTTTTTGTGAAAGATACCCAGGCATCTACAGACCTAATCATTATAACTGGTAATAATCATCTTTTGGAAGAATGCATTAGGCCTGATCAATAAGAAATCCTCGTGGTTGGCAGCATACAAACCAACCAGTAGGAACATGCAATTCCCATCTTAAAGAGCTTGTCACCTACATATGAAAATGTCAGGGACAGATTCAAAAGCAGAACCTAAAAACAGGGGAAAACCCCCCCAAAAAAAGTCCCAAACTGGAGCCAGAGGGGCCCTGCCCAGTGTCCTACAGTGAGACTTCTGGAAAGGGCTGAAAACCCCACAGCACTGACAAAATGCTGCTGCTTTCAGAGCTAAACATTTGAGAAGAGACACAACTTCTCATCCTTGATGCCTTGAACACCGAGGCATCCAAAACCATCCAAAATTTATCAGTAATAGACCTCCACACAGGACTGCTTGGAATGTGCATGGAAGAACTGGACTCTGCCAAGATCAGAAAAACCAAAACCAAACAAAACAGGAAAAAGAAGGGCTCTAGGAAACCAAAAAGGACATTGGTGGAGATTTGCCAAGAAGTTAGTTACCCAGATAAAAAACCCACCTCAAAACAACCAAAACATTGAGCAGAAAGATCCAGCCCAGCTGAGATGAAGTCAGAAGGTACCTCGGTGCCTGCAAACTTGTATTCCTTGCCAGGAAAGCAGAAGAAAATCACAGGTAGAAAACCTTCCATAGCTCTAATTGAAAGCCAAAGGCTCCTAAAGCCACTTAGGCATGTTTGAAAGTGCTTTCTGTTTGCTTCTGAGCCCATAATGCAACTTCCACTCCTCACGTCAGCTTCCTAATCCTTCAGCAGTTACGGCTACAAGTTGCCAACCTAATTTTCTGTTTGATCCCCCCCTGCTCTCAGAACGTGCTGCTGTACAGCTCCAGATGAACTCTGGTAGCACTGACCATGAAATCACTCGCTGTGATTTGTTTGCATATAGATGGGAAAATCAAACGATGCTAGCTCAAGATTTGTGATGAATTGGTAGGGGCAGAGAAAGGAGAAAATCCCAGTTGCCGGCAGTCCATAAAGTGAACAATGTGCTGCTCAACACTGCAGGGGACTCCTGCCCTTCTCCATCCCTTGGATCTGTTTGGGGTGCACACAGCAGTATCTAGTACAAGGTTCACTTTGAGTTAATGCAGAGGGAAGTTCACTACAGGTGTAAACGTAACGGGCAGGGAACGAGTCACAGAAATGTAATGGATTGG
>NW_008628856.1:92872-97586 GCF_000691845.1 Merops nubicus
ATGGATTGTGCCACTGAATTTCAGCCTAAACAAGAAACCCCCAAGAAGGTGATGCTCTTGTGCCTGACCCTTGGTTAAACAACACCCCTTCTCCTCAGGGGATGCTTTTCTGTGCACAGGGCCCTGGTGTAAGGACTGCTGGTGTAAGCCAGAGCAGCTACACTGACATGTGCAGGACAATGCCAACTGAGGGTCTGGCACAGACAGCACCACATGAGGCCAGGGGTGACAAACAACTGAGCAGAACAGAGGAATTCAATCCAAGAGAAAATGAGAAATCAGTATTCTTCATTAGGAACACCACTTGCCTCCAGCAGAGGATCCTTCCAAAGCAAAGGAGAATAAATTCTGGTCTCAGCAGTTCTGCTGTGTTGTAAACCCAGACCGAAGGCTCCACTATACATTTATTTATATTTAGGAGCAGTCCTGGCAAAGGACTGAAACAGCAGAACTTTGTCACAGTGCTACAGCCTAAATCCATCCCTGTGCTCTGCCTCACAAAAGCACTTGCTCTCTGCTGACCACATCCCAGTGGGGAGGGTGTCATCACTAACAGGCAGCACACAAGCCAGATCCCTCCCTCTGATTTTAAATCACATGTGAGGTACCCGTGGTGCCCACCCACCCCCCAGAGGAATGAAAAGGTTGATATCCTCACTCACAGTGTAAGATGGGTTGAAGACAGGAGCCAGTTGATTGAGGAACCAGGTGACCAGTCCAGCTCCAGTTGTGTGGCCATGACCATAAAATGGTGCCATCATTCTGGGTGTATTCCCTCCTCTGCTCCCAGCCACGCTGATGTTCCACCACCACTGGGGACTCCACCCACAATGGGAAGTCCTTCCAGTAACTGGAAAACCTACAGAGTATCCCTCCTCACTGCAGGCAGAGCCTTTATACTGGTAACTTGGAGGTGGGACCTCTGATGTTCATGCTGAGGAGGGGCACCTGGGGGTGATCTCCTAACTGGTTCCCACCCAAGGTTGGCCAGACCCTGGGTGGAAACCAATCAGGAAGGTCTTTCCTGCCTGCTTGTGGACATCAACCCTGCTTCAGGTGCTAAACCCCAGCACTTCACTGATAGTTTCCTCGTGCCACCAACCTGCTCACGTTGGGAATAATCCAGAGGAGGTAAGGAGCAAATTCCAAATACCGAATCAACGCGGTGGAGTCGCCATGAACTCTCACATGTGTTTTTTTTCCACTGCTGCCTTCTGGGCTCCATCTGATTCATGCTTTGCACCCAGAATTAAAAAGCACTGTGGCTGTGAAGGTTAATAATTGGCCGTGGACAGCAAAGAGTAGCTTTGCCATCTAGTTGAAAGTCAATGATGCTAAACACATAATTGTCCAGTACAGCTATATTTGTTTCAGGTATACTGCAGAACATTTTCTCATGCCCAAGATATTATTCTCTTGTGATCGTAGGAATATCTGAGCCAGATCAACCTGCAAATGCCTCTTGAGGAAATTGGGTTTCTCCGCTCTATTAGGAGCATTTCATTTTTATGATTAAAATCAGAAAACAATGTTCTTCCCAGTTAAAGTGAAATGTGCAAAATACGACTCTCCTATAACTAGGTTTCCAAATACTTATCTAAAGTGCTCTCAAAAGGCATTAATAAATAAGGATGAAAAATGAAAACTGCATAGCTAACATGTTTCATAAACTATATTTGCTGTGAGTTATAGACAACATGCTTTGGAGAAATAATAATAATAGTTTACGCTCCTGTACAGCACCTTTCAGTTGAGAGACTTCCATAAATAAAATTCTGAGCTTTAATCAGAAAGGAAAGCATCAATTTCTCCATTACACAAAATTAGGTAAATCAAAGCAAAGACTAATAACCAGCCCACGGTTCAAAACCACAGCAGACAAATTTCTGTGTAGACCCTTATTGACTGAAGTACTTTGATGTGTGCTCGTGATCCACTCAAATCAAAGGGACATCAGTCTGCAGCTAAAATTAAAGCCTATAGCTATACCATGGGAGTTTGTGGGGTTTTTTTTGGAGACCTGGGTGTGTTTTTTTTGCACTGGGATGGGTTTTTGTTTCAAAGATGGACGGAGAGAAATAAGAATGGGCAGATGGAAGAATGAAGACTGTATCTCATTCCCTAAAGTATGTTTTGGAAGGTTTTTACAGCAAAAGAAGGAAGGACTTCTGACAGATCCTGAAAGTGTGGAGTCAACTGGTTCCTGACATCATGACAAAAATCAGGCACCGAAATCCTTGTGATTGTCTGGGCCAAAATGATTCAACCAAATGTTCAGAAGTCCCTCGGGCACCATGTTGTCAGCTGGACCTATCTCCATTTGCACCTAGGCAGCTGGGGCAGCTCACAGGCAGCGCTTTGTGTGCTTAGAGACTCACTGAGCACAGTGCAGAGGAGAAAAACTCTGTTCTCACTCTGGCAGGTGAGCTTGGATTGTAAAATCAGAGCAAAAGTCTCCAAAAGACAAAGTACCTACAGAAAACGTAACGCCACAGACAAATGGAAGTAACTGAGAGGCCTTTTCTTCTACAGAATCCAAAAAAAATGCCAGGGTCCAGGGCTTTGCATCCTCCAGATGATAAAATGGGGAGAGCAGCAGGTTTTGCAGGTGACCAAGGTGTAAAAACACATCGTTTTGCTCGTAATGAAGGGCAGCTGAGAAGAAAAGGAGTAGAGTTGAATTTTCGTTTCAAAAAATAATAATAATGAAAGTCCTTCAGGCAAAAAGGATGAAAAAAAAAAAGGAGAGGGGATTACTTGGCAGACAAGGGGATGCAGAAGCTCTGAAAGAGCAGGATAATGCACCACCAAGTCACAACCATTTTAAAAGGGTACCTTTTCTTCCCTGCTCAGGTTGCTGTCTTTTGTTCCATCTCCTTTCAGTGACCATCAATACATCTGTCTCTCCCCTTCTCAGCTGGTTGGGGTTGACAGCAATCCAATTGGATAGAAGCCCAGATGCATTTCTTCCTTTCATCCTTCTTTGCAATCTGTATAAAAAAACAAGATATACCAAAGACTAGCATGACTCACCAGTCAAAGTCCACCTCTATTTCACACTAACCCCCACCCTAGCAGCAAGTTATTAAAAAAAAAAACCAACACCAAACAAACCACACACCAGAAATTTATTACAGAAATGAAGCTGATAAAAAGCAGTTCTGCTCTTCTCAATGTCTGTGCTCCTTCAGCATAGCAGGGCAACCTGACTCTGAGAATCTAATCCACCCAATAGAATGAATAAAGGAGGTTTTGAGTCATCTTTGACCAGCTACTAATGCTGAACCCAGCAATACCATGGTGGCCAACTGCACGATGCACACAGGGGGTCATGCAGAGCAGTTGAGGTTGGAAGGTCCTCCACGGAGATCATCGAGTCCAACGCCTTGCTCAGAGCAAAGCCACCCTACAGCAGGGTGCTCATGATCTTGTCCAACTGGGATTTAATACCTCCAACGATGAAGACTGC
Source organism: Merops nubicus (assembly GCF_000691845.1). Taxonomy (NCBI): domain Eukaryota; kingdom Metazoa; phylum Chordata; class Aves; order Coraciiformes; family Meropidae; genus Merops; species Merops nubicus. Next base: position 96,342 of record NW_008628856.1, read on the forward strand.
ACAAAACCTCTTGAGGCAACCTCTGCCTGAATTTGAACAACTGCACAGTAAAAAAAGAAGAAAAAAGAAAAAAAAAACAAAACAAAACCAAAAGAGCTTCTGTTACCAGAAGTCACAAGCTTCCAGTTGTCATCATCAAATCATAGAATCACTTAGGTTGGAAGAGACCTTCAAGAGGATCAAGTCCAGCCCCTCCCCCATCACTGCCAGGTCCCCACTGCCCCGTGTCCCTCACCCCACAGCCCCACGTCTTGGGAACCCCTCCAGGGGTGGGGACTCCACCACTGCCCTGGGCAGCCTGGCACAGCCCTGGGCAACCCTCCAGGGCAAGAAATTGTTCCTCAGGGACAACTGAAACCTCCCCTGGGGCAACTTGAGGCCCTTTCCTCTTCGCCTGTCCCTTGTCCCTGGGGAGCAGAGCCCGACCCCCCCCTGGCTCCAGGCTCCTGTCAGGAGCTGTGCAGAGCCAGCAGGTCTCCCCTGAGCCTCCTTTGCTCCAGGCTCAGCACCCCCAGCTCCCTCAGCTGCTCCTCCCCACACTTGGCCTCTAGACCCTTCCCCAGCAGCTCCGTTGCCCTTCTCTGGCCACGCTCCAGCCCCTCAAGCTCCTTCTGGGAGGGAGGGGCCCAAAACTGAGCAGAGGTGAACTCTAGGCTGGTGCTCACAATAGGGCTCTCTCTGCTCCCTGCTGAAAGGGCAGCAGGTGCTCACAGTTGCCCCTCACTTTGACAAGGAGCTTTTGCAAATCTTTCTTCCCAGTACGATAGTTCTTTGTTGGAGAGAGGAAACTTCAGTGGTGCAGTTACAGGAAAGGCCAAAGGACAAGCCAACGGACTAGGAAAGGACCCTGAGAGACTCTTTCTCAGCTGCTGTACAAATTCAACCCTGGTTGCAGACATTCTGAAGATGTACTGAACTATCTGAGGGCAAAGGCCACCACGCTATTCTTGATTGCCTCCTAGGACCTCCTAAAATTCAGTAGCAGCTTTGCCAATTCAGCATGGCCATGCTCTGGTGCCTAGGAAAGCCTGGTCAAGGGTCCCTCCCCCATAGCCTCTGCACCTTCAGAGGTGTAAAACAGGCTGAAAACATTATTTAAGTTTACCTTAAAGTCTCAAAACCCAGGAGAAACCCAACATTTCTCTGCCCCCTCCTGTTTCAGCACAGGGGATTCTGGAGTTGTGAGTATTCAGAAGTGGTAACACTGCTGGATGCTGCTCAGCCCAGGGTAACAGGACTGACACA
>NW_008628856.1:97636-98865 GCF_000691845.1 Merops nubicus
GGTGACCGGCTGCCTGAGCGGGAGCCAGCGTGTGCCCAGGTGGCCAAGAAGGCCACCAGCATCCTGGCCTGGATCCAAACCAGTGTGTCCAGCAGGAGCAGGGAAGTGATTGTGCCCCTGGATTGGGCACTGGTGATGCCACAGCTTGAGGACTGGGGCAGTTTTGGGCACCACAGGATGAGAAAGACCTTGAGGGGCTGGAGCTGGTCCAGTGAAGGGCAACAAAGCTGGGGAGGGCTCTGGGGAACATGGCTTGTGAGGAGAGGCTGAGGGACCTGGGGGTGTTTAGTCTGGAGAAGAGGAGGCTGAGGAGACCTTAGTGCTCTCTACAACTACCTGGTTGTAGTGAGGTGGGGGTCAGTCTCTTCTCCCAGGTTACTAGTGATAGGATGAGAAGAAATGGTCTGAAGTTGTGCCAGGGGAGGTTTTGATTGGATATTAGGAAGGATTTTTTTCCTGGCAGAGTGGTGAGACCTTGGCCCAGGCTGCCCAGGGAGGTGCTGGAGTCACCATCCCTGGAGGGGGTCAAAAAACACGTAGATGTGGCACTTGGAAACATGATTTAATGGTCACGGTGGTGCTGGGTGATGGTTGGACTTGATGATCTTGGAGGTCTTTTCCAACCTTAATGATTCTATGAAAGGCCACACACAAGAGCAAGGAACAGCCCATGAGAAGTGGCCAACTAGGCAGCACCTTCCAGATTTGTGCAAGCATCTGCCCACCCTATGGAGCAGCTGTGGAAGCACCTCACTGGTGCCAACAGTGGTGTCCAGGGCCAGTGTGCTGTGTAACACCCACAGAGCCACCTGGTAAACATGGGAGCCCTGCTTCTGGAGCTGCTGGCATTTTGTTTTCCTCAGGTCTACATCGCTCAGCACTCATGTGGACACAGCAAGAGAGAATTTACAACCTCTGGCTCTGCCTTCTGCCAGTTCCATCTACCCTGGGCTTGGCTGCAGGACGTTGCTCTGGCCTCACAAACACCAGTTAGCTGCATAGATTTTTTTATGTACACCTCCTCCTCTAGCACCTGTATTACAAAATGCAGTTTTGTGCTCTTCAGAGCCAGTCAGCAGCTCTCCCTGTTACACAAGCTGGGGCAGAAAGATCAATATCTGGGGAATACAGTCCTCTTCAGGTTCCTGAGGTGACTGAGGTTCCCAGTTTAATTCAGTCTCATTTGAGTTTACCCTGGAACAAAGGAGGCTAGAAGGCTCTCAGCAGGC
>NW_008628856.1:98896-100772 GCF_000691845.1 Merops nubicus
AGAAAAAATGGTCTTGGGTAAAAGAAAGCACTTGAGAAAAGCTTAGGAAACAGAAACTGAATCTCTAGTTCTTCCACAGCTCCCTCCTCATGACTTGAAAGAAATCACAGTCTTTCTAACCACCAAATCCTCACCAGTGCCAGTGATAGAAGCAGTTATCCACCACCAGCTCACCAGCACTGCCTCCAGCACAGGACTTGGCCAGGGCTTGCCCTTCCTTAGGACCTCAGGGTAGCCCAGCTCTAACAGAGCTCACCACTAACATCAAACCAACCAGGAAACCCAACCACGAGGGTTTCATACCCAACGTTCATTGCTCTTCACAGTAATACCAGGACCTGTAATCAGCAAGAAATTTAATTTCCTAATTTTCTAGTATCTTTTAGAAGCTACTAAAGGATATGGAGCAGAGACACGGGAGGTCCCCTCATCTTCCACCTTGACCTTTATCTGCCTCTTGACAACATTGGAAAAGTATTTTTTTTGATCAGAGATGGTTAAAATCCAATTGGATTATACATGAATCATATATATATATGATTATATATATATCTTTTCCCCATTCCTGTTGCCTCCTTTGCTCCACTGAATCACCGTGACCATTAATTTTAAATAGCACTAATTGTCATTTTTCTGGCCTTTCAAAGCACATCTCACCCATCTGCACTGGCAAGGCCTAAACACAGAAAAAAAACCCCAGGGTTTAAGCCTTGTCAAAGCCAGGGAGAAGAAGGGAGAATGTGCTAAGCTACAGCCAAGCTGGTGAAGAGGAGGTGTAAAAGACACCATCTGCAGCGCCTGCATCACAGGGAGGATTTGCTCAAAATTAGGGTAGACAATAAGTGGTAATATTACTACCCTCCTTCAGGGCAGCCACCAGATACTTTAAATTTAGCACTTTTGTGAGTTCTAGCAGGTCAAAGGATCCGAAGGGTCCATCCCACTCTGTATTAGGACAAGAAATCACCCATCAAGCAACTCCTACACTCTCCTAACCACCAGCAATAGGGCTTCAAGGATGCTGGTGCCCCATCTTATTAGATACCTCACCTAATAATCAGTCACTGAGAAGCTCTTATAAAGTCCCCATCAGACCAAACAGCATTTGCTTTGACAACCCTGCTCACGTTCTGGAAATCTGCCTGTTTCCAGGAGGCCACCTGAACCAAGAAAGTCCACCAGCTACTCCTCACAGAGGAGTTGGAATGAAGATACCACACAAAGCTGGAGGCTGCTGAGGGTACCAGGCTGATAATGTCCCACCTCTCTCATTGAAGGAGAATTGAGCCTGGCATATTTCAAGACAAAATCCCCTGTCCAAAGTCAGCTGGACTCTGGCCCATGCTAAATTAATAGAATTTAGGACAAAAAGGAATTGTTAGCTCTCCTGGTGTGACATGCTGTGGGATTGCTCAAAACTGAGGCCAAGCTAAACAAATCCATGCCCAGGCTCAGAAGTCAAACCCAACCTGAATGGTCTTTGAATGTTATCTTTGTATAAAGCTTCTTCTCCTCATCTTTGGTCATTTCTTTGTGCCAATCAGTTCCAAAGGAGGGAAGCAGTGGAAACTGCAGCATCTTCTGACTGCCTCTGTCTTCTGTTGAATTTACAGCTCAGTTTTATACACCTCAACATTTCTCACGCTTCAAACAAGCCCAGGAGAAACCTGAATATCTGAAATGAACCTCCAAACCTTTTGAATTTTCCCCAGCACGTGCAAGGGAAGCAGCTGCTGATCTCAGTATACATCTCGTTAGATTGCTATTCAGGAATATATAGGAAGTATTTTATAACAGAGCCTTGCCATGATTCAACTTAAGCTCAAGTTCCCATATTCCATGACTAAATATCTAGTTGGAGAGCTGTGACTAGTGG
>NW_008628857.1:0-236 GCF_000691845.1 Merops nubicus
GCAAGTTTGCTGATGACACGAAACTGATACAGCTGAAGGCTGTAAAACTGATTTGGCTGATACAGCTGAAGGCTGTGCGGCCATTCTGTGAGATTTGGACAGACTGGAGAGCTGGGCCAAGAGGAACCTAATGAGGTTCAACAAGAAGAAATGCAGAGTCCTGCACCTGGGCAGGAGTAATAAAATGCACCAGTACAGGTTAGGAGGAGATCTGCTAGAGAGCAGCTCTGTGGAGC